>NC_139726.1:4450648-4493148 GCF_964211835.1 Anser anser
TTTCAAAAATGAAAATCAGACACATGACTGCAAAATATGCTGAACTGTGACCCCAGTCCTGAATGACATGTAAATCATCATTAATGGAGTTTGTTTTCTACTCCTGTGAGAGCAGCATGGCCCTGGCATCCCTGGCACGGTGATGATAGAGAGCAGTGGTGGGGTACTAGCTGCTTGTCTTGATGAAGCATCGATCCACCAAGTCCCTTGATTTACAAATATTTTGTCTCGATTCTTCGAACTGAAAATCACTAAAGAAAGCCAAGTGTTGTTGATAACTTGGTCTGGAAAAGAAGGAACATGGAGGTGTTGCAGATGTACAAGTTATAATTTGAACCTAGATTTAAAGCGATGCTTATAGTCCTGCAGGTTCTTTAATCTCAATGTTTAGATAATAGAACGGGTTTGGAAATACATAACTCACGTAGGCTCAAGGATCTGGAAGGCTGCATATAGACGGTTGCAGCCAGTAATCATCAATACGCTTCTGGAAAGTAGCAAGGATTTTGTCAGAGAAGGAGATTACTTATTTTTTTTCCCCACTATTTCAGTCCCCCGCCCCATCTTTTTTTCCTAGCTTGTGGAAACTTGATAGAAGCAAGTTGATATATATTAGCTTGATAATAATGGTTGGATAATGCTGTCAGAAAATCAAGGTGGTTCTTATGGACTAAATAGTGAATAAAATCTTGGACTTTTAATACCAGGTGCTATGCAATGCAGACACATTTGGTACCTTCTTCTACAGATGTCCGTGATCTTTAAAAGATGCATTTAAGTTTGAGGTTATTTAAAGATTCCTTTTTTTTTTTTTTTTTAACTTGCCTTTTAGAATTTATTTAGCTATGCAAGATATCACCATACTCAGTATTTTTTATAATAAACATGTCTAGTCAAAGAAAGCATTAATGAAGCAATTCCCCAAATAAAACAGCCCATCATATCTGAGTTGCAGCAGAGAGAAAGTGTGGTCTTTGTAGTTTAATCAAGATCACAAGACTTGTTTTGAGCGTCTGTCATCTTTAATTTTACGGCACTTCATTTCAGAGTGGGACTGCCAGGGTCACATGCAATTAAAACACAGGCAAGATTTGTCTTGTGAAATCTTAACATAAAAAGTAATGTGTTACTCTATTTTAACTTTTCTACTGAACTCTGTGAACTCACTAATTACTTTTCCCCCTCTTGTCACCTTTTTGATACGACATGTATTTTATAGAGGAGATAGAAGTTTGGAGCTTTTTTTTTTTTATATCATGCATATGATTGAGGATAACAAAATTAAACTGGAGAAAAAAGGAAATGTATTTTTCAGAAATACATTTTTAGAAATATCTGAGCATTACTGCTTCAATTACAAAGGGACTGGAGGATCAAATTCTAGGAAATAATGATTAATCTGCTTAACTAGGGCAGGTAGAAGTGTAATAGCAGACCAGGGATTTTAGTCAGGCCAATCACACAGACTGTAGTTTATTCTCTTGAGTGGGGTGACAGGGGAAGGGTAAAGGGACTTTAATGTGGTGGGCCATGAGAAGCACTAAAAGCTGGTATCTGTGTAGCTTCTTTATAGCTTTAGCCCGGTTGTTGCATCGTAGTGATCAGTAAATTGCATGGACCCTTATTAACCTTATTGATAAGGAGCTTAGGGAAGTCCCATTCAGTCCAGAATATATTCTTCTTTTTGTTCTCCTGTCTGTCTCGGTTTGCAGTCCCAGTCTCTTTGTACAGAAATCCTTTATGCTGCACCTCAAAATTCTGTGCGAGTGCTCTGCTCATTTAAGTTGGAGCAAGGGAACTGCGGAGCAGAAAGGGTTGGAGTACACATGGGGCCACAGGCCTATTTAAATATAGCTGGGACACCTGGAGAATGTTTGAAAAATTTCTTTTAAAGAATCTTTTATATTGTTCTTCTTTCAGTGCAGCTGGGGTCTGTGGGGATCAGGGGATTATTTTTGATACCTGTCTAAAAGAGTTATGTCTACACTGATTTCCATCCCTTGCTACTAATTAACCTTATTGTATACAGGAAACAGTCTATTTAATACCTGCATTCTTTCTGTAATGCCAAGTAAAATGAAATCTAGTGTGAAATCTAGTTAGCATTTGCCTTTTTGAAGTCATTTTTGAGTTTCCAGTCCTGGTGACTGTGACCTCAAAACTGAAAGCTATAAAAATGGCCCCAAATTCAGCTCAATGGGAGATCCTTGAAGATTCCCCATTCACCTGGACTTGCACGTGTAGTAAACTGCCCATCCTGGCACTTAAACAGCGTTTTCCCAGGAACCATCTATTTCTGGGTCACTCATGGCCCTCCCTGCGAAACACATACGTTCCTGCAGTTCCTCTGAAGTAAAGGGGTCTCCTCCTTTCTGCTGAAAGATCACACTTTGACTCTTTCAGTGCACAGAGACCTATAAAAATTTAAACAGCAATGGTAAAAACTGATACATTAAGGAGAACAAGGCATGATGATTAAAAAATGTTGCCAACAAAGGTAGAGGACGGTGAAGAATAGCTAGGTGACTTGAGATGGATTTTTGCTGGAAAATGGAGGGCAAAAATGTGGGATACGGACTGTATTTTAAGTGCCTTTTAAAGCCAAAACATTGATTTTGATCATGTCTGCTTCAACATGCAGATATGGGAGTTCTTATCGTACAGTGTGGTCTTTGAAAAAAATATTCACTAAAATTAATTTTCTTATGCATTTCACCAAGAAATGTTCTTCTGGATGTTGTAAGGCTGAAGGGAACCCTATGGCCCTGCATTCGCTGTAGATCCCTAAGTACATCCCCAATTAAGTGTACACTAAAGGCAGAATTTGATTTCTTTATTTAAATTTATTTATTTTAATAGGAGATTGTTTCACTTTGTGTAAGAGGGCTCAGGTTATGTGCGTGGGTTGTTCTCTTGCGGACAGGCCATCAGCACGAGTTTTGGAGTCTTTAACAACAAAATTATGAAGAAAGGGACTTCATTTAGTACTAAATTTGCTTCATTTAGTGCAGAATGAAGATCTCAAAAACAAGGCTAGTCAAATGAAAGGACAAGAATAAATAAATAAAAACAACAAAACTTTTAAAAACTGTGTACCAATACTGACAACACAGATACTAAACAAAGGTTGGAATTGCTCATTTGAATTAAAGCTCAGTGGAAACACCAAAGGAATAGGTGTTGATATCATTGTTTATCATTGTTGATATCATTGTTTATAGTCTATTTGGGAAGAATGAGAATGTTTCTAATCCTGCTGTGGCTTGTCAGATAACTTGGCTATTGGAAGTGGTGCTTGATGGCAGAAATATAGTGTTATGGGCTCGGAGCACAGTGAGTACCTACGTGTCCCTCCCTATGGCTATGTGGCCACAGTGACAGTAGCGAGGATCCAAGATTTGTTTCAAGGAGACTGAAAGGTACCCCTGAATCTCTCTGTATATAATTAATCCTCAAGAAAAGGGAGAGATTTTTTTTTTCCCATTTTTTTCCCATTTTCTGTTTTCCTTCTATTTCCTTTATACTTATTTTGGTCAATAAAGCAACATTCATTTATGTTTTACACTATTCTTGTGAAAACACTGTTCTTGTAGTGCAGCCTTTCTGAAAACAGCAGAGAAATAATCTGGCTTAACTATAAAAGATTTTATTATTATTATTATTTTCTTCTTCTGCCTTTCCTACTAAGCTCCTCTGCAAAACAGCTAGAAATTTTCATTTTCAAAACATTAGTACAGCAAATTGCCATCTTTCTGTGCACGGCATTCTCTATGTACTCATCATCTGAATGATTCCGGATCACTCTCTGGCAGCGTGAGTCACAGCATGCCCTCATGCCTGCCTCTTTTTCAATTATATCTAAGAGGAAGACTGCTGGAGACCCATTTTTTTTCATCTTGCACAGGACCCCAAAAGTGCCAGATCTCATTTCAATATAATATTATGACAGTATGATAAAATGGATGTTAACAGGACACTGACTAATATGATCCGTGGAGAAATGATAGAACAATACCATATTGGGCAGATTGTATTACTAATGTACTTTTTATGGACACAAAATTCCTTTATAAATAGGGTCCTAAGATTTTATCCTTCTTTCTTATGATGCTAGGTGGTGTTCTAAGACATTCTGCAGCAGCACTGAAATTTTTGCATTCTTAAATGAAATACATGTATTTTATTTTATCGTAGAGCTACTTATATCACTCCCAATTTACTAATGAAACTTGGCATTCAAATGACTCATCAGCATGTAGTGCAAAGCATAAAAATAGATTAATGTAGCATACGTTTCTTTACCCATAAAAAAGCACCTTCATATAATCTCTGTGCTGTCTTATTCAACAAAAAGTATGTCATTTCCTTCCCGTAGCAGGTTGAGTTAAAAATGAGCTAAATGTGTGAGAAAGCCATTACTGCACTAATGAAAAGCTCGATACTGTTTGAATTTTTCATCATGGGATATTTGTTCTGCAGCACACAGCACTAATATTTACTGTCACTGGTACTGTATGCACGGTAATTAAGTTACAGTCATCAACGTGGTGGATGTTAAGCAAAGATGTTCCTGTGCAAGCTCGGACCTCATTCGCGGACATTTCCCATGAAACAGAGCTTCAGATGCTTGTAGGTTTGAATGATGGAGAGGTGGGAAAAGACAAAAGGTTAAAAAGATTTTGGTGTCTGATTTTACTGCAGTTGGACCTCGTGGTGGGAGCGTCCTCGCCCAGTGCAGTTACATGGTGGTCGTCTATCCAGAAGGGAGCCAGTTCAGCCAGACGCGTAGATATTAAAGTTTACCATGACTGGATTCTCTCTTTTTGTACTTAGTAATGTAATTGCTATACAGGAAGGGAGACAGTCGTCCTGGTTTCGTGCGGTCTCTACAACCACAAGACTGATAAAAGCAGCCTCAGCTCCTTACTGACTGATCCGTGACCGCGTAAGGCAAACCAACGCCACCGTGGCTGCTCTTACTCTAGCAGAGGGACTGAGGTTACAAGAAGATGTCTTGGCAAATTCATTATCCTCATTGCAAGTACGGACGGTGATCTTGTCTGCTTCTGCCGTGGTGGTAGGATGGTGCTGAGGGTGCTCTTGTTCATTCAGCCCGGAGCTCGGCAAGGGGCCAATGAACTACGCAGGGCTTCTTTATGGAAAGAGATTTCTTTCCATAAGCATAGTCTCTTCAGAGGGCACCAGAAAATCTGGAACATGCCAAATATCCAGATCGATCCAGCTTTTCCCTGCCGATTGGTCTATCCATTTTGATAGTGTCCTCTCCTCCCATGCTAGCTTTCCCCACCACTTAATGGTGCAGGCCGCATCTGGGCTGTTTTTGACACAAGTTGGACATGAGTTCCTGGAGATAATTGTCAGACACATCTGTTATTTTGTACATGTACATCTTTTATTTTGTACAGGTACATGGTATAAGTTTAAGCAAATCGGAGACCTGTTCAGAGCTATCTAAACCTCAGGAACCTCTGGCATGTTTACAGCCAGATGAATTTCTGACAAATCCCACAGCTTTTTTTTTGCCATTAGGTGGGCACAGAAAGTCCCGAGACCTGACTGTGCGGCGTCTGTCACCCCTACTACTGGAGTCAGCAAGTCCAGCAGGAGCACGTCCTAACGGCAGAAGATCTACCCCCCCACACCACATTATGCTTGGCAAGTGGCCCGAGACAGATGCACGCTTGCTCCTTAATTAGTTAGTTTTTTCCTTCCTATCCCGCAAGTTCTCCTGGTGGCTTCCACAGGAGAGTGGCTGTAGGAAAGGCAGCCTGTGACCCCGGCAGCCTCGCAAAGTGCACTTGAATTACAGCAGAAAAAGACATCCCAACCTGATATGTGAGTGATAGATTCCTTCTGCACTGGGGCATGCTTGGGGTCAAATGCTCAAAATCTTTTATGAATGAATCCCCAGCTGTACAGATAAGAAGGGATTAAAAAAGATTTTGTCCACAAGGTAAAATCTAAGGTTTGGTTGTGTAGGAAGTATTTGGGCTCTGAAGCAATTAAAGCTTTATGTGAGTCAATAGGAATCTCTGCATCCCAGAAAGACTTTTTTATGGAGTTTCTTGTAATGCCAGCCACTGCAGGGCTGCCTGAGCAGAAGGTACAGCACTCTCCCAGCTTGGCCTGCAGCCCTTTCGGCCACAGATATCAAGGTTCACCTCTCTTCCCTTCTTGTTACAAAGCAATATTTTCCTAGCATCTGACGATGATCCCAGAGAAAGATGGCATTACTTCTGAGATGCAGCCTTCATCTTTATTTGCATTTAACAAATTTCTGTAGCAGCACCAAAAACACTCTATTTTAACAGAAAAAAAAAACATAACAAAAAGGTAGTAAAAATGAACAGAAATGTTGTTCAGTGATGATATGTGTCATATGTATTGGCAGAAAATGGAAGAAATATTTTAATTTAGGATCTTTCTACTTTAAAGCACCCCATGCCCTTGATCCCTCCCAGCAATTTTTCCTAGCTTCCTTAAAGCCGTTTGGGATATTATCTGAGAACTGGATTATTGAGGACCTATACTCCAGGGAGAGTATTTCCAAGGCTGAAATACAGGAATACCCTTCCTTGAACCTAGTATCTTGTGTCCTGAGGGTCCAGACACATGCTCAGGTAGAAGGCAACTGGAGGATCAGAGTCACTTCTATCTCCTTTATCCATTACTAGGACTTCTACTTGACAGAGGAAACTGGCTTAGATTAGGGAAAAAAAAAACAGTTTGCTCTATCAGTAGCTGCTCTGTTTCTTCCAGATGGTGGAAAAAGAGGCCTTTGTCCTCCCTCTTGTCTGCTCACACCCTATTCAGCCATCACAGAGGATGAGTAACTCATAACATCTCACATCTTTTCCATCAGTGCTTGTGCTTAGTCTGTCTGAGCCACTTAAAAGCCCCAACTTTTTAATGTATTAGTTGGAGCTAATGTGCTTCCTGATGGGCTCTCAAGAACGGGAGAGCCTTTGTCCCTGTGCCGGAGGCTTTCTGAAGATGGAAGCACACACGGGGCAGGAAAACGCACACCCAGAAAGCTCACCAGGTCCTAGTTCGATTTCTCGTGTTTTGGGGAGGGTGTTCAGTTGTCCAGCCAGGGAGATGTTTTGATTTCAAAAAACATTCTTTTCTTCCCCTTGTTTTGGGAAATGAGAAAAATATATAAAAGCATGTTATTAATAAAACATCTATTATGCCCATGGGACAGAGGTCCTTCCGTGTTGTTTAGATGGCATGTTTGTTGTTGACGTCTCTCTTTTCTCTGAGTATGCACAGAACCCTGAAATCCTTTTACATTTTTAATAAGATTATTTCTTTTTCTTTTTTTTCAATCTGGTGCAAGAAAACCACATCTGCAATATGCATACTACTCTCTAAAACTGCAGCATCAGAGGGAAAGCATTGACAGTGTTTTGGCTATCTGCGGTTCAAGGCGGTGACGTGAGAAAGAATGATACCAGCGTCCTTGAGAAGGTGCTTGTGTTTTGCACCTCAGGACATGTTTAAGGTACCTGAGTTTCAGCTCTCACATTTGAGGTGAAGCATGTCAAAAGCACAAGATTTGGAATTTGGTTTGCTTTCCAACAAACAGTACTTGGGAAACCTGCATCAGCCAATGTTGTTGTGTTGCTTTGTCTGAACTTGAGCGTCTTATGGGGTCAGGCAATGATCAGCCCGATGTTCCTGCAACACTGCATGTCCTGGGTGGTAAAAGGGGTTAGATGTGGGTTGGATCAGGGATTAGAAGATAGGCTTTTGTCGTCTGAACAGCCAGGAAATTGCCGTTAGCCATCAGCCTGACAGAGCCACGTCTATCAGGAAGAGGGCTACAGTGCACACACGCGGGTGTTTTTGCTGGGGTAGGTGTATACACTGGGCATACCCAAGGCATATGCAGAGCATGTGGCATACTTTTTGTCATTGCTATTATTACACATACAGATATGCTATTATCATCCCCGTGGGAAGGCTGTGGCCTCCCTCAGCTGCTCCTGCTCCTGGTGTTTTTGGTCAGAGCACAAGACCTGCTGCTGGGCAGTCTCTTTTTTCTGCCTTCCCTCTTCCTGACCCTCAGGGCTAGTAATGCTCCTGACTGGGACTCCAACCAGTGCAAGGTGAGATAGCCACCAAGGAGGAACCAGCAGCACCGAAATGTTGTATGGATGGACCAGAATAACACTTAGGTCCCCAAATTCCCTTGTGAATCTGGTCCATTGGGAGTGTTAAGGACAATGCAGTTCTTCAGTGCAGAGGAGCAATCAAATACAAACAAGCAGCTTGATTCTTTAATGGGCTGAAAAGAGATCAATAAGGAAAATATTAAGGATCCTTGGATCCTTTCACCTTGAATATTTATTTTTTTGTTGTTGTTTTGTTTTGTTTCAAAAGGGCAGAATAGATACACAGAGCATCCAGTGAAAGACAAAGCAAGTTATAAGAGGTGTGGCAGATCTTCCATGCAAGGGAAGCTTAAATTGATTAAGAGACAAATGAGAGGTGATATGTTAGTGGTATATAGGATAGTGAATTGCCAGAAGAGGTCAGTCAGACGATCCTATTTAGCCTTTCCCATAAATCAAGAGCAAGTGGAGTGCCATACAATAATGCTAAAAGCTAATGAATTTAAAAGTGATACAAGTAAAATATTTTCTTACATGGTGCATAATTAACCTGGGAAATTCATCAGATACCATTAAGACAAAGAGCCTAGCAGGACTGAAAATGGATAATAAGTGACAGAAACTACATAAAGATAGAAACGTATACAGGGAGTTTAGACATTTACTTAAAACCATTTGCTGCCTGGGGCTGCAAAAAAACATCCCCTGTGGGAAAGCAAGGTGTAATGATTGGACTCCTTGCATCTATTTCACTGCAGTGGGCAGGCTGGAGCTGAGTACTGGGCTGGTGAACTGCTTTCGATATGGTCAATATGATCACTTGTGTTTTCCAGAGCAGAGGGCACACCTCCACCTACCCCAAAGGGCAACCAGAAAATGTCCAAAAAGCTTCTGAGCTTCTGAAAAAGCTTCTGAGCTTTGAGCCAATATAGAAGTCATGGGTGGGGAGGTGGCCATGTGTCTGGGAGATAAAAGGAGTGGCTAAGAGACTTATGGATGGGAGCTGAGCATGGGAATTGTGTTTTGACGCAGGCGAAGGAGAATCATGTGAAATTTATGAGTCTGCCTTTTATTAACTGAAATGTGCTCTAAAATGGTGGTGTTTTGTGGGTAATTAATTGGCGTGCATTCTGAACTTGCAGTGTTTTATGGTCCCTCTTAAACTTATTAAACAAAGCTGTCAGCTTCTACTGGAGGTGTAAGATACTGCCCCAGGTTTTACAGCATGCGTGTAGCTTTTTGGAGGTGCACGGCCAGGCTGCTCTGCAATGTGGCAATGGGTTCCTGCACTTCTGAAGCATCTCTGAGGGTTTAAGGGTAAGAGCTGAGTGCTTGCAACAACCCCAGTGCAGTACTATGCGGGTGAATGAAGAGGAAGCAAGGGGGTAAAATATAAAAATTCTGGAAAAAAAAAAAAAAGAAAAAGAAAAAAGAAAAAAAGAAGAAGAGAATGTGGCTGAATAAAATGAGAACTAAACCACAGTGTTCTCCCTTGGCATGGCTGGCTCTGTGCCTCAGTTTCTCACACGACCAGTAGTGGTACTGGATCCTTAGTTCTCTTGTCTTGAGTTTTGGGAGCTCTGGTCTTTTTAACTCCAATATATACTTTACAAAACTGATGTGAAAACTCGTGTTTTCTATGTAATATACAATTGTATCTTTCTAACAGGGATCCTCATCCTTCGTAAGGATAAGGAAAAACAGTGAATTAATTCATGTAGTTTTTCAGGTACTTTTGGATATATGCAGCTGTTGAGTGTAAAAATAACCTGTGGTATATTATTATTGTTATATATATAATTGGCACAAGGATGTGATTGCTGTTTTGATAGCATCCTGTAAGCATTCCCTTGGTGAAGCCTGCTGACTATCAGGGGCTCCACAGCTCAAGCAGCAAAGGGTTTGTTTGCTCCTGTCCTCAGCAGACCACTTGCTGGAGATGTTTCTCTTGTGTTGCCCTTGCTCTTTAGGGAAGGCTTTTCTCTGTTGTCTGAAATGAGTGCTAGGGAAGGTTCTTCTGTTCTGCAAAACAAGCGTTGCCCTGGGTCCCATTTTTGCATCCTGCAAAAATCAGAATTTGTTATTGAGACCTGCATCCACGATTACGCTCAGCTTCCCTGTGCTCCATGTTTCCTTTATGAAGCAGGAATGCAGTGCACAGGAACCTGCTGTGCAGTGATAATATGTGTGTTCCCCGAGGCTTGTCTTTCAGCCTCTGCTGAGAATTAACCATGTAAAATCTATGTATTGCCTGATTACAGTGGTGGGTGATTGTGGTCCCAACTTCTTGCTTTCTTCCAAACTCTGCCCATGGTCCATATACTCTGTAGTAATTGATTAGCTGAACTCCTTGAGTGCCTTAGGTTGGATTGCAGTCTTTGGCTCCGTTGCAACATGAGCTGCTTACAGAATCAGACTGAGTGGTACCTGCACTGTAGCTGGCCTAGCAGAGAATTAAAGAGCTATTAAGATATATATTGCTCTGTGCGTGTGTATATATATATATATTTACACACATATATATGTAAATAAAAAGAGAGATGGAAATGTGTTCAGGGCAGTTTACATGTCTTCTAGCTCAGCAAGATCAGTCTGTCTCATTCTGTTTCTCGGAAATTCTGTTTTTCAGTTGAATTTCTTGAGTAAAAACCGACAATTTTCTTGTAAAAGCATAAACTTCAGTTAGTTTTTTTTTTTTTCCAAACGTGAAATACTCATTTTAGTTCCATTACAGATCTCCTTCCAATGTCTTCTTTTACTGCAGAAATCCCAGTAATTAGGACAGCTGCCTTTTCACACCAGTTTGAGTAAAAGCTGATTTTTATAGGGAGAAGATGCAGATAAACACAGGGATTCTTGGACAAATAACTCTGCTGCATTATCAGCCTTCATTTTTCTGATCGTTTGCTAGTAATAGTGACAGCTCGTTGCTTAAGTTATTTGAGATTTTTCTCAAACTGAAGCCTACACCTGAAGAAAAGGTCTTCTGCAAGTCTAATTTTGGCACACTAAGGACTTTGAGCAAAAGTTTTACCAATTCGTAGCAAATATTGTTATAAGCACTACCTGCAGGAGCAATGCAGGCCCGGTGTGATACAGGCCCAATGATTTGCTCACGCTGGATGGAGGCCGGACTTGGTCACTTTGGGGTTTTGGAAATGGATGTGTCCAGCCGCTTTCTGGCCCTGGGGGCTGATGTCCAGAGCCGTGGGGCTGGATTTTTGACTTTGACTAACAGCGAAGGCAGTAATTTCCCCCCCTGTGTTCAGGTAGATATTCTGGACAGTGAAAATCTGGGCTCTTGGGGACACGAGCGTGTTGATGGCAAGGCGTGGTTGGTCTTTTCTGTTGTTTGGACAGGAAAAAGGATAGACATCTGCTGCACACCCCAGACATGTAGGCTTCTCTGGTGAGACCCACTTGTGTCCTCGCAGAATCGGCTACCCACATATCAGACTTCTATCTTTAACAAAGCATTGAATAGAGAAGTCACCACATTTGTGCAGAACTCACGTAGGCACCCTTTAAAACAGAAGAAAGACTTGTATGTCTAAAAGTTTGCTTGTATTTCTTTTTTTTAAATCTCAACCAAACCAGTTGATCTTATAAAAAGATACAGCCTCATTTCATAAGCCTTTTCTTGCTTATAAAAACAAGAGGAGTCTCCATGCTCCAAAGAAAGCTTAAAGGAAGATTAATTAATTAATTAAGAATCTTTTCTTCTGAGTGCAACAGGATCCAAGTAACAAGTGAACTTTTCATTTCCAGTAATAGCAGAAATTACTTCAATAGCATGATTGTGAGCACCCGTGGGGCCATAATGTGAATGGTCTTTATTAAGGAATAGACTGAACTTCTGACTATCTTTCTTCTAGTCATTTCCACAGGCTATAAACAGCGCCTGGTTTGTTGCTATTAAAAGAGTCTAAAGACGACGATACTGAAAAGCATTACTGTTTAAGTACTCATGGCTTGACATGAACATGAAAAATATTTTCTTGAAAGTGAAGTGAATTTGGGTTCTTCAGAATGTTAGGGTTTCATTAGGAAGCGGTTATGTTGAATACTTGTGATATAGTGGGATAGTATTTTGTTTTTATGTTTTTCATTTTAATTGCTGGTCATTACCCCTCTGTTTCGCTTGATTTTTTTGGACATTCCAGTCCATGGGAGGTCAGAAAATATCATGGAGCCAGTGGGTTCAAACGCTTTTTATGTTTCCTTGGTGGTATTTTCTGCCCATTTTAGTACCTGATGAAAGAGCCTGGTCTTGGTTAATGATCAAGCCTCATTATGTATTTTTTCCATAAATGACTGCTCTGAGGAGCAACCTTTCCTGAATAACACGGTATTTTGTAAAATGATGCTAAGTAAAACTGGAGTAATCCATGATCTGCTGAGGTGATATTGAAGACATATCTCTTGTGCACAGCAGACCTATGCATTAATCCTATGTTTTGGGGTCTTTAATTGCTTTAAATATTTGCTTCTAGATCTGTGTTTCACACATCTTATTTACATGGTTTATTTTTCATTTTGTGAACAAATCGATAACCAGACAGACTCTTTACCACACTGGATTAGTTTTATTTATTCTCTTTGAACTTGATTAAAAAGCTGTCAAACATAAGTCTACATTTTATCAGCAGAATACTTTTACAAAACAGGGTAGGAGATGTGTATAGCTGGAAACATACATTTCAAAATGAAACAATATTTGATATATTCTAGACAGTTACCCTTTTGTTTATCCATGACAACTGAAACTAACCATCAAATGCATAAATTGATTCAAGTCTAGCCAAGTAATCCTAAGGGCATATGAAAAGGCTTTTTTTAAAGTTCTTTCTAGATGAATTTAATGTAGTTCACCAATAAAGCATCCTCAGGAGCACAATACAAATGCTACAGAACATGAGATAGCTGGGGAAAGCGGGCAGATGTACAGTGTGATGAAGAATCAAAATGGATGTTACATTAAAATGAGCAGTCATGCAATGTCTTCATTTCATGTACTGCATTTAAGTAAAAACGCCAAAGTTCCAATTTTTTTTCTTTTTTTTTTTTTTTTAGGCACTGTTATGCAAATAGTGAGAGACTTGTTTTTTTTTCTTCCTTTCTTTTTCTTTTTTTTTTTTTCATAATTTGTTTAAATGTATTAAATGCATTCCTTTTTAGAACTCCTGGAGTAGGGGAATTGTTTACGTATCATGTCTTTAACTTTCAATACATATCAAAGAGAAAGGTAAATTATACTTGGATTACCTAGATAAAATGTGGTATCTGTTTTAATTTGTTGTTTTTTATTCCATTTTCCACCAGTCTCCTCAATTACCATTTGTCTTTCTGTGCCATTGCATATGTTGGTAAACAGCATTTTCTATGGTCCGTGGCCATATGCTGTATGCTCAGCTTGCAAAAAAAATGACACTTGGAGTGCTAGCATAATGAAACTCTCAAAGGGTTAATGCAGAATACATATAGGCAAATGTTGACAATATTTTTTATTCCAATGTTTGAAAATTAAACACAAAATCATCATTAAGTTTTCACAAAATGAGGCATCTGTCACTTGAAAGAAAAAGAAATATTTCAGAAATATGTTTACAGAAATGTAAAAATATTAGACATCAAGACAGATGTGAACGTTTTCAATAACAGGCCCTGTCTGTCAGTCTTCCTCAGAGACGAAGATCTTGCTGTACTCACTCAACATAAGTTCAACTATCTGGTTTTGGTACAGCATGTGGACTGCCATGTTCCCTGTCTCCTTTTCAGGTCTAAGGAGTGTTGGTCCAAACACAATTCCTAAGCTTTGTGTTGACATAAGATTCACGGATTCCTTGGCTGCTATCCTGTTGACGAAAGGAAAGAATTGGTTAAAAAAGAGGGATGTCAAAGGAGTCGCTATTGCATTAGAACTATACAGAGGCACTTTCCGTTTTTTATTTTTTTTTTACTGATTCTCCTACCATGGATGTTTGGTTGGTTGAGTTAGCAGAAAGGAAGAAAAGAGGGAGGGAAGGGATGACTTCTGCCAGCCTGATGAGCAATGAAAGGAGATGGAGGTCTAAAGCCCAGCCTACAATTCATTTATATCGGGGTACTGTTGGCTGCTGCTTTCTGGTGACTGACCATTAGTTCATGTGTGTGCTGTAAGGGAATAATTTCTGACCTCATACATTTAAATACCGAAAATAGGGAGTGCCCTATATGTTAATCAATACACTGAATCAAGCACTGTTGATGCTAACAGTTTTGGTGGCTTCAGGGAGAAGCCTCCCTGCTTCTTGTAGCATGGTCTCCTGCACTGAAAGAGTTGGGTAAATATAAAAGGGCCCTTAATATAAAGCTCACATGAAACACATTCCTTCTGCTAATTTAAATCCAATAAAGTTAGTATGCTCTGAAATGGATTGTGAAATTTATATAACTAAAGACTTTTGCATGCCTTATCCTGACACAAAGTTTCTTAAGAGACACTGAGACCACATACCTTAATGGGATGACTTAGAAAATAATGGTAAGGATTATAACCTTTGATATCTTTATTACCCACAAATTATGAGAGGGGGACCATTATTATTAAAAGTTGATCTTTTGTCTGTATTAAGACTTAATATTCTCGTGGAAATGACATTAAGGATTGAGAAGTCTGGTCTAAGAACAATATAGGTTTAACGGATGGAGTTTAGGTAGGCAGTTTCGCATAAATCTCTGCGGCGCTGAGTATGAACTAAGTAGAAATCCATTTCCTTCCACCCTCCAGAATATATAAAATATCCTAGGCTGGAAAGACTAGTAAATGAAGATACGTATTTTGCAAATAAATTACACAGCTTTACAAGGATTGTGAACTAAATGTAACTTTAATACATAAATGTTTGAATTTATGGCTGCTTCCCTAACAGGTTAGTTTTAACTCAGATATTTCAAGAGTACAGTTGAAGCCAAGTCCTGCTTTCCACCTTCTCTCCCTATTTGTCACTCATTCACCTTTTTAAAGTCCAGAAAGCAATTTAAGAATCATCATAGCTGTCTCTGTTTTGCTATACCTATTACTGAATTGACAGCAATCTTAACTATAAGTGAAAGAAACTTCATAAGGCTTGGGTTCAGGCACTTAAAAAAAGGTTTCTTTCATGTTCGTGGGCGTTCGTTGCACAGCAAAGAGTATCTTCTTGTGGATTTCTGCCAATCTTGTCATTTACCACATTCCTTGAACATTGATGCTCATGGATTTTTCCATATTTAAATAGGAAACATTACTGAGTTCTGCCTCATGCTTGTAACCGTGGTGTCCATTGCACAAAACACTCTCCATATGGCACTAATCAGATTGGCTTAATTATTTGTTTCTTAAAATATAGCATCTTTACTATAAATTAAAAAATAATTATGTTTCCTCTGTGGTAAGATTAACATATCATCACTTAGGAATCCAGAAAGTCTCAAAAGTTAGTAGTTTTGTTGCCAAATGACTGTGTGGGCTTCTGATGGACGTCACACATATTTATCACAATTAAAAAAGTTTGTCACAGGGATGACAGGGTTATTTTCCTCAATGCTACTTATGCAGAAGGACATACATGGAGTTTGAGGTGTCCTCGTGAGAAGGACTTGTTTTTGTTGAGCTTGTTACATGCTAGAAGTTGGAAACCTTATAAAATATTTGCAGGCGACGTTGGGCATAGGTAGAGATGTTAGTTCACCAGGGAAAAAATCCTATTCAGCAGCTCTATGGTTTTGCAGTGAGGTGGTGTTGACAACGGACAGCATCAATGAAGCTGGATCAGAAAGACTTTGCAGGGAGCAGGAGGCCATGGATCATGGATGAGCAGAATCAGGGTAAAGAATGGTGGTGGTGGGATGGGAAAAGGGCTTGATAAAATGAAAGGAGAGGAAGGATCTGATTACGTTCTTCTGTAAAATTTGGAGCAAGATCATAGCATCACCTAGGTTGGAAAAGACCTTCCAAATCATCAAGTCCAACCATCAACATGTTATTTCTGATGTGGACATAGAAAATAGAAGATGAATAGCCAATCCCTCTGCCCTTCCCTGCCACCTTCTGAAGCAGAATAATTCCCTTTGCTTTCCCTGGAGATGCAGTCCTGCACACAAAGACCTGTTTGAGTGGAGATGGTCTGCAATCACTCAGCTCTCAGGAGGTGAGGGTATGGCATGAAGCATGATGTTCATGGTGTGCATTGGCGATGGAGAGGAACCTGTTGTGGTGCACTGACATGGAGCATGGCACTGAAAAAATCCACACTTACAGGGAGGCAGTAAGTCTAACATTAGTTTAATAATTATTATATGGACAAAATCTATTGAAAATTCTTCAGGTTTTCTATCTATTCTTGCAGTTGTACTTGTTTTGATGACCATAACAACAAAAAATTCTAAGCCAAGGAAACAGAATTACTTTTCAGGAAAGTCTTAGTAGTTAAATGATTTGTGGCAAAATACAGCTACTGAAGGGAAAGAAAGAAGGAATTCAATCCAGCCTGAAGAAAATAATTACGACTTTGGGACCTTATGCCATTTTAAATTACAAATATTTACCAGTGAAATTGCATAACTGATTTTTTTTCATCTGTCCACACAAGGAAAAAAGTCAAAGCAAAACAAAAACAAATATACACAATTTAAGCTGTTACTGTAGCTGCTAAGTGAAACTCAGTTGTTAAAAGGGAAAAACCTTAAAAAATGGGCAAGAATTTCTTTTTCTGGCACAAAAAAGAACAGTAAGAGTAACACACCGCTTAGAACATAAAAAGGGAAAGGAAATGCCAGAGCTACGTTTTGTCAAGCCTAACTGAAAGGAGCAATGATCTATCAATTTAAGATTATTGTAGAAACAATCTGTAATCCAGGCCTACAGATGTTGGACCCACATCAAGAAAATGCTGGGCATTATGGTGTGCAAGATTTTTTTCCCCAAAAATAAACAAACCAAATTGCTAAATTCAAGAATGGTGTAAGTCCTTAAAGATCACAAGTCAGGAGATATACAGAAAATACAGGTCTCATTATTAATAGTAATGAAATTAATGATTTATTAAAACAGCAGAAGTGTCTGATAGAAGGGCTCTAGTATCAATGGCAGATATATAAGCAAAAATACTTTATGCTTTGGCTGTTGCTAAGGCAACTGTAAGCTGGAGAGCGTGCAACCGAGAGCAGGGCAACCCCGCAGCTGAGAGGGTCATGGTATGGTGAGTTTGGCTCTCCGGTTTCATTAAACCTACACTTTTCAAACTCTCTAAATAAAATCATTATTAATTTTGACATTCGGAAAGCACACAGGATTCTTACTTCAAACATACTAGGTGTTATGAAATGTTCTTCAACCATTTCTCTTCTGTAGAAACTACTGAAGAGAGGAAAGCATGTCAGTGGTGGCTCTGATTCCTCACCATTTTAATGTTCCTACTGCACATATATAAAATAGATAACTCGGTGTCTTTAGGGAGGAAAACCCCAATTCAAATGGAACTGTCTTACTGTAAGCTGGAGAGTGTTTGAGGACAGAGCTGTCCTTTGCCAGATGAGAGGAGAAGCGTTCCCTCCTACCTTCTTAGCCTTTTCCAGCTCACGAGGATTTGTTTGCTTAATGTTTGGGGCATTTCTACCCTTAGCAGAAACATTTTTAGACATGCATAGTACTCTTGTACTCTTTAACTGCTCTAAATTATGTTCAAGGGTAACTTTTAAATAAGACGATCATGATGCTCTTCCATGAACTAGAAATATTGCCTACGACTGAAGAGCAACACACTACAAAATGAGGGGATCAGAAAAGTAGGAAAGGATCATCTGGTAAAATACTGTGGACCAGAATGGCAGTGTACGAAATGCAGTCCTCTGGAGTCAGCAGAGAACCAAGAGATAAAAGTAGGTTTTCATCTTATCGGAACTTTGACCACCAGCATTCTGCACCACATTTGGTTTAACTAGAGAAATCACTGTCGTGAGAGAACAAAACCAAGATCTAAACAGAGGCCAAGAAAGATTAAAGATACATGGGGATAAAGAACACTCCCCAGAAAGGAGAAGCTACGTATTTGTGACATCCATCTTCTTGGCATAGCAAATAACCCCACAGAATACGGACAGACTGCCGTAGTGCTAGGAACCAGTGTCACAGCTCACCCAGGTGGAGAGTTGGGCTGGTTTGAGACATAAATTCCTGTGCCCTGCCTCAGTGGGCCAAAGTCTGCGTGTTCCATTGATTCTCTCTACCAATAATTATCCTCAAATTAGCTAATACCCATTTCCTATAGATAGTCAGTGGTAAGCAGATGTAATGTTTCAGCTTCAGGACTCTGCCTGGGGATGGCTCAGCTGCCTTCTTGGCTGAGTTTACTCACCTTGAATATAGCTCTTCTAACAGATCTTTTCACTGCACTGCTACTTTATGTGGTAGCTTTCTGACTTTTGCAGAGCTCCTGATCAATTTGAACATGCTAAAATATGACTCTTATGATGAACAACGTTTAGCTCAACATTTTATGCTCCTCTCCTTCCCAAAAGCCGGTTCATGGGATTTAAAAAACAACAGGTATTACATACTTTGCTTTAGTGACAAGACATTTGGGGAGAAATCATCCAAGCTTGAAATAAAATCTTTATTGAAAGCAATTCTACATCCATGCCAGTCAGATACATTGTATGATCAGAAGAGATGTCCCAGGGGAAAGCTCGGCGCAGTAGACAGGGTTGATTACTTGGACCTCCTGTCAGTTCTTAACTCACTGACAATGGCTGAGACATTCAGTACAACTTTGTTTCCTTTATTTGGAAGTAAAGTTAATATACTTACCTTAACTGTGCCAAATGTACTGGAAAATAACCTGATAATAAAACGTACCATCCTACTAAGTGATAATGTCTGTGTGTGTATAAGTACATTTTGGCAGGGCTTGTGCAGACGGGTTTTTCAGTGTTAGAAAAGAAGCCCAAGTACAAAATGATGCACAGATAATCCATTAGGTTTCTTCTGAGTGTACTATTTTTCCTTGTAAGTCCTGTTACATACTTTCCTGAGACACAACATATTACTGCAGCATCATTGTCTGTTCTAAACTTATTTGAATTCAGCTATAGGGGTTGTTCTTTGTGTAAAACTTGAGTGTTTTTGGGTACTAAAAACACAACTGAACTACAAAATTTGGCTTTGACAGTGATCCTAAGACACAAGCAATAGGTGCCATTTTATAACAGGTCACAGCCTTGCAGAAATATCAATGTCCTGAGAACACACTGCTGCCAGCTTAGGACAGACACCAAAATGCATCTACTGTGGAGGAAGAGTTCATGGCTTGTGCACTTCTTAACCCCATCTTGAGAGACTCACTGAAATAATCAGTGGTTAAGTGAGCCCCTGATAGCATAAGCTCTACTTAGGCAAACTGTTCAATTCGTTGCACTGCAATGTAGATAAATGTAAAATTTAGTAATAAATTGGGATTCTTGATATTTTATGAATGCAAACTAAACCTCATTATTATTTATGTCCTGGCTTTATGGATGATTTGCTCAGTTGTATTACAGTGGTATTCACCAGCTGATGAAGCTAAGGAAAAGCAAACATTATCAGTTGAATTCCTGGCTTGTTTGTGAAATCTGTATACCTTGTTATGTGTGTGTGTAAAGGGGCTTTATGTGTGTACCTACAACCCGAGGTTGGTGCTTATTGTGGAGTTCAAAACTCCACAATGTCCGTCCTTTTCAGACTGTGCCATGGGGTTTCCTCCACAACAAGTGTACTGAATGCAGAGATCACAGTGCATTAATAGAGTTTTAAGCTACTTTCTTCTGCTGGTGTAAAATGCAAAGGCACTTTAAATTCCTGTTTCCTCCACAGGTTGAATTTGGAACAATAGCGATCTGAGACTGGAAATAGAGAAAGCAGGTCATGGTGTATGATACGTTACGAGAGGGGTCAGAAATAGTTCAGACATACTTAAGAGCTTGCTTTTGCTGAAAATAGCCTCGATGGCTCCTGGCCTACAGAAACTCCATAGGCTTCCTGTGCTCTGCAGCTGTGGGTTCATATTACATTTCTTTGGGAAAAATCCCTTCTCTTCAGTTGCTCTGGGACACAAGAATGAGCGCTCGATGCTGTCTTCTTCTGCAGACTGGCCTTTAAATCTGACCGTTGGGTGGCTATATTTAGTGCCTGGACAGCTGACAGGGACCCGCTGGAGAAGGGGCTTCCTCAGGGGATCCCCTGTGTATTGTACAGCATGAGCCCTCCCTGGACGAACTGCCTTGGAGTCCCGCCCGAAACAAAAATCATAACTAAACTGGCTCCGAAGATCGGTTCACAGTTGGCTGGATAGACTCCGAAAAGCTGAAGAAAAGCATTTATTCTGGCTTACCCTGGTTTAATAAGAAAACAGTTTAAAATAAAGACTTTTCACCATTGGGTGAACTTTGCTACCTGTATGACCTGCTTTCTGAAGAGCATGCGTGCTCACACCTCCCGGAGTACCCGGCTTGTGGAGACAGTCTTCATTTTCCAGGTGACTCAGGCCAAGATCTAAAAACACATTTGGGTGTCTGAAGTGACGCAGGCAGAACGTGGGGGCCTGGCTCAAGAATGTGCTTTGGAAGAGGTCCCCTTGCTGCATCCACAGCCAGCTGTGGCCATACAAAGAGGACAGGGTGACTCGGTGCCTGCCTTGGGCCAAAGAAGGCCTCAAAACCACACGTGCTTCCTACCTTCCTTGTACAGCCCCATCAGGGAGCCCGAAGAAGAGGGAAGCGTGGGTCAGATGCATTCTCCAGTTGTGTGTTAATCAATAATTGCATCTTGCCAAGTACAAGAACAGTTCTGGGAACAGAAAGCAGGGCCAGCACTGCCATGCTAACAGATGCGCTCATTACAAGTTAGCAATTCCTGCCAGGGATTCTGCTGTCTCCTGGGCTTAGGACTATGCCATGTGCTCAAGTTCATGCCTCGATGAGGTGCCCTTTTTCCTCAGAGGCCCATAACTCAGGTCTACTCAGACTCCTCCAGGATACAGGCTTGTGGAGCGTGGTGGTGTTTGTACCATAACACTGAATGTCTCTGGGCATCCTGTCCCAGGTCTGTGGAGAAATATCGATCTGAACCCTCATTTGCTTCTCAGTCTCTGGTCCATCTCTTTTTTTTTTTTCTGGCCATTTTCTGAAGAAACTCCTGGTATGTGACTATGAGAAGATGGATACATCCCCATGTCTCCCTTTTGGAAGACCGACCAGCTGGGCGACATGCTAAGTTCTTCCATTCACTGACAAGCAGCACAACGCCCTCTCAGTTTGCCCCGGTTCTTAATATTTTTTTTTTGTGTGACCGACTGCAAACTGGTTCTGACTAATGCTCATGAGACTGGAGGGAGGAGGAGAGCTGGCCAGCCCGTGCTACCACGGTGGAAGTTGCCATCAAGCCTGCAGCTTGCCTCTTTGGGGACAGCCACTTCGTAGGAGCCAGCTGAGGGCCATGAACTTTCCTAAGGAGCATCTCAGACTCCAGCTGCAGCTCTGTTCACAAGGCATTCGTTTTTGCCTTCTCTGGGACACGTGTAGCAGCATATATATCTCAAACAGCAGCGAGCCCCTCTCTAAAGCCACACCACCACTGCAAGCACGAGTCTCTCCCTAGGGAGAGGATGGGAGAGAACAAAACCACCCGGGACAGATGTTAGGCAGATGCTAATGCACTTCTTAGAGGTGTTTGGAAAGTGGAGTGATAAAGGCAGTGTGAGACTAGATAGAATAATATATGTTCAGATGGAAATATAATGCATAGACTCCTTTACTGTATTTTTGGCTGATGATGTAACTTCTGCTATGTTTTTTTTTATTCTATTTCCTTTTTTTTATTATTTTTTTTTTCCTGCAGAGCTACCAGCTTCTTGTAAAACACAACCTGTCAGAGGTCCTGGCTCTGCTTGCTTTTGTGGCCTGTGTAGCTCAGAAGGCAACAGATAGTCTTATATGAATAAATACATATTTAACTTTTAAGATTGCTTATTTTTATTTTTATTTCTAATTCAAGAACGCCTTAAGCTACATTTCCTTGTAATATTAAAAATAAAAAGCAGTTAGTAACAATCTCCCTTAAATCAAGAATTATAAATATAGAACCTTTATCATCGGCACAGCACATCCAAAAATGTCTTTGTAAAGTAAATCAAATTATATGAGTTAATTGATTCCAGGCAACATCAGCAACTGCAGGTGGAAACTGAATAACAGGATGTTTATTAATGAAGGACTATTAATCAAAATTGACAATATCAATTCCTGTTTCTTTTATTTGAATTCTACCTGCAAAATCCATGGAGATACTGGCTGAATGTTTAAATAAAAATTTAAAAGTAAAGAAAATACTAGCACTTGGGATTTTAGCTTTAGATGTAGGGCTATTTGTTTAAACAGTGAAAGGATATCCTAAATCCAATTTGACAGGCAATGCCAAAGATGCCAGTGGTAATTAATTAGCACTTAATTTAGACCACAGAACAACAGGATATGGAATTGGTGCTCAGTGCCATTTCCCCTTAGGCTTCATCTCATGAGGGTCAGGAGTATGGCTGTTGCATTGAAGGTCAGTAAATAAATTGGGGGAACACATTGACACTGGACTTTTCATGATAGATATCCTTCACCCTTATTACTGCCTCCGGCTACCGCTGATGAGAAAAGGGCTGCAATTGTTCTGTGAAGAGCGCTGTACACAAGCCTGAGCCGAGCAAGGTGGCGTTTGGACTCGCGCCTTGCTCAGTAGCCGTGCTGGATGCTCTCCGTGGATCGAGAGCTCTGTCAACTTGGTGTCTGGGCTGGAAATAAACTTCTAACTGTAGCACAGAAAGCCTGACGAACTCTTGACGGGTGAGAAAATTCACTTAAAAGCAGCCCTTAAGTTTGCTAGATTTGAGAGCTTAACTTTAGATTAAGCATAATTAAAATCAATGGAAGATTTTAAAGGGGGGTTAGAAACTAGGTCAGCAAGGGAAAAAACACATTTCCTTATTATCCTCTTGTCTTTGTCTTAATAATATTTGGTATTCCTCCATAAAGCTGAAGTCACTTAATAAAAGTGGATTAATGTTATTAACAACATTTTTCAGGTGGGGACACCGAGGCTTTGACACGCTTATTGATGGACAAACAAGAAATACGTGGCACAAAAAGCAGAACCACCAGTTCTGCTGGTAACCCAGGCGTTTTAGTAAGTCAGTGAAAGAAGCCGCCCTTCTCCAACACACCCAAAGCAGTGGAAAGCACAGAGAAAACCCTGTGGAGCCTTGTTCACAGATGCACATGAACTGCATTCCTTGCTTAAGATTTACTGGCGAGAAGCATAAAAGGAAAATGAGACTTGGTATTATATTCTGCCTCCTCCTGGTAAACCTAATGCCTCTGCCAGCCAGCACCATGCTCTTCTCCACGTGATCTCTACCCTTCTTTCAAAAGAGCGGCTCAGGTGGAAGGGTGTCTACCCTGGCATTGATAATCAGCAAAGATCTTCTGAATCTGCTTCTTATCAATGATACCCTCCATGCTTAAGCGGTGCTGTCCCACCCCAGCCGACAAGCAATGTGAGCTTCAGTGGTTACGGGGGGAAATTCTTACTGCAAATCCTAGCTGTACTCCACTAGCACAGTTTTGTAAGCCTTGTTCCCCAGAAGGGCTGTCTGCATTGCTACATCAGGAAAACACCAAGTTAGACAGCAGTCCGTGCTCAGAAAATTTATTTTGGAAGCCCCAGGTTAACAGTTATTTTAAATTTGCTTTCACTTCATCACACCCTTTGCTGCATCTCTCTTGACAGAGAGTGAAATTCTGATTACTGTTAAAGTCACTGACAAACCTCCCACCGATCAGGAGCAGAGCAGAGTCAGAATTTTACCGTGTACGAGATTAACTTTTCTCAGTTCGGATGATATCTATTTTTACTAAGTGGAATTATTGCTTTTGACTATGCTCAATCTATAACCTCTTGCAGCCTTCAATTATAGCCCTTTTGTGCTACAGTAATCCAGTTGACAGCAAATAACTCAGCCCTGGATATGACAGGTTTACTTTCTGACTTAAAGCCCCAAAGCAGCAATTGGGTGGAATTTCATACTGGAGTGCTGAACTTCAGACAACCCGCTCAGAAACGTGTCTTTTCTAGAGAGTCTAGAGCCTCTGGTGCAGAAATTATTGGTTTTGTCCAGTGTCAGGAGTAAATAGTTCTGTTTTGTGAGGCAACCAGTATTTTTGGTGTTGAAATTGCAGAATGCGGCAAGGAATCCCATGAAAGCCAGGGAACAAACTTTCACTGTCATTTTCCTTTTCTGTGAGGCCTTAAATATGCAATTACTTCATAAACTGTTTTGTTTCATGTCCTTTTAAATCCCCCAACCCCCCTGAATATTGGCCTATTAATTGTCCTTAATATAAACCCCACACTTTTCTACTCATTATCACCATCTTGTTTAAAGTGAAGCCTTCCTGCAGTGGTCTGTCCAGCAGAGATGACTTTGTATGGGATCTGACCTCAACCAGGATTCCTGCTCGTTCGGGTTCAGTTCTGAGCTCTCCACAAGCTACTAGTGCAATATATATGCACTGCGTTTGTATCAGATCTGAAAGATGCTTTAACATGCCTCCCAGCATCGCGATTGTTTCAGCACTGATATTGAACATGAGTAGGATGAATATATCTCTTAAATGCACTAGTGAGTATGTGCCACGAGTCTTTGATTTCTTTAAACTTATTTACATTTTACTTGCCCTTGAGCAATGAATTTACTATGTCAGCATTGTCTTTTCTACTTTCACTTTGTCTGTCTTGTCCACTCACCTTAGCTTGATGTTTATTTTTCGTGCACGTGTATAGTCCATTGCACTAAATGCACGAACTGCCTGGAGTGCAGGATTTTCCAGATACTGTGTCTTTGTAAGACGCACCCTTTGTAGCACTGTAAGGTCTGCGATATTTCCTAGCTTTCAACTGGCTTTAGACTTTCTTATTTGTTCCTTTTTTAAGTCCAACACCTTTCACATGCGTACTATTTGCAGATGACTGTGGGATTGACTGCCTCAGACACTTTACCAAAGTCTTTAGGTCCCGATGTAGATAGCCCTACCTCTCTCGGCAACTGTGTTTCAGGATGTGTGCTGGCAAGCCGGAACCAACATATTCAGAAGTCTCTGCGGTGTAGTCAAGAGACTAGGAAGTCTTCGTACACCTTAGTTTTAGCAGGGAAACAATGATATTTCACCGTTTTAAAAAAGTGAAATGTCATTTTGGGTCACTCTGACGCTATGTTTGGATATGAGAGAAAACTGTGTCCTTTTTTTTTTTTTTTTTCCCCTAAATCTTGAGAGACCATGATGTATCTGAAACATCCCTTTCACCAAGACAAAAGTTACTTGATGCCATATTAATAGATATATTATGATCTTTATAGATAGCACGTGATCAGAACATTTCTGGAGAGCCTGCTAAAGTAGCCTAAAATACTGATTCTTCAGATGGTGATGGTTAGAATGACAGAAATCCAAAAGCTGAGCTCAGTTCTGTCTTGCTGAAGATAGTTTAGCAGAATTTAAAGTGATGTTAGATGTTTTGCATTCTGTACTTCCAGGAGTGCATCCCATGAGAATACTCCACAGGTAAAAAAAATTCCTCGAATAATAGGCAATATGCATATATACCTTATGAATATATATATGTAACTTGCAGTTGAAGATGGGCCAGTTTGGGCACCTTGTATGCCTAGGGCATCCAAGTGAGAGCATGGATAAGAATTACAAGAATGCTAAGATCTGTGTTAATCTGAAAGTGAAGATCACGAACCATTCCTGGTTACTTGGCACATCCCTGTCCTGCTCCCCACCTTTCCATGCCAACAAGCATAGTGAAGCATTTCTGCGAGGTATCTCCCTACATCCTTCCTGTCCTCCCAAGTTTCCCAGCCCCAGTCGACCCTCCCTGCGGGGTCTGCCCCAGCTCTGCTCCCCTCACTCCTCTCCTGCTCCCTGGCTGTGCAGAGGCAACAAGCACGTGGTGCAGAAACATTTCAGAAGACCGTGGCAAAGCTCTGGAGAGGATGTGGCCACGCCACCTAGCAATGGGGCTGAGATAGGTGTAGAAATCCTGGCTTAGAAGAGGTAACCAGTGGCATCTTGTGGACCAGGGGAGGAGGCAAGTTGTCATACGCTTGGCTGGAGTTAGCCGATCCACAGATTTCTGATTTTACATTGCACCATAATGCGTAATGTATGAAAAGATAAATATTTTCCATTCAGCAACATCTTGCTGTATTTTCATCTAACTCTATAATTTTAATTATAAAGTGAACATAACCTGTATCAAATTATGATTTTGTTAACATATTGAATGAGGACAAGAAAAATAAATACCAGATTTTATACTGTACAGGCACATGAAGGTATAGTAAAAAAATCTGGTTTCCTTGACCACATTGTCATAATATGCATATATAACTGCTTATTGAATCCAGGCTGTGTAGACAACAGAAAGAACACTGGCTCCATACCATCACAATGCATGCCCACAACAAAGAGGAGGAAAGAACAGGCTCTTTCATTGTGTGTGTCTAAGTATTACCGACATAAGGGCTAAAAACATTACCTCTGTCTGAAGTGTATCTATATATCCATGCATAAGTTATTAAGTGGGCTCCCTGAGCACAGTTGCTGAAAATATTAATATATTCAAATTATATTCTAGCTACTGCAAAAACAGTAGATCAGACAAATATATTAAAATCTCTTCAGACAAAAGGAGTCATGTTATTTATAAAGTTCCCCCCCCCCCCCTTACTGGAACACAAACCTTCATTGTATATAATATATGGGAATGCAAGATGATCCCTAGATGTCAAAATGTGGCTTAAAGTTTGAATGTAATCATAAAACAGTGACTCTAATGCTTGCCATAAACAAATTGTCACTGGTATTATGTAACTTAGGCTATTCACAAAGCATAAAAGAAGGGAAGAATAAAAGGTAGCTGCCAAACACCACGGGCCCAATCCGACAGTAGTGCCAAATTGCGCTGGCGGACTGGGAGTTGTGAGCAGCGTGGAACCCAGTGCTCGGTTCTGGGCTTAAATTAGGGTGAGATAAAGGCTATTTAGTCAATTTACACTGCAAGCAGCAACCGGTGTCTTCTGCAGCCTCCTCTGCTCGCTGTGTCCCGGAGATGAGGAAGCAGTGAAAGTCCCTATATTGCTGCAGGACCCGGATTTGTAGGGATGCGGCCTGCTGGGGTGCACATGGCCATGGCTGGCCTACACCAGCGATGAAGCCCAAAATGCCAGCACCTCTTGGATCAGGCCCGCGGCCTTGATCTGCTCGTGTTATCCAGTGTGCGTGGTGCCACCTTGCTGGGTGACACCTTCTCCTGGAGTCCAGGAGAGGAGGCGCAGCAGCAGAAGGCCATACATCAGGGCAGAAGGTGTCTGCGAACAGCAACTAATCAGTCATAGGAACAGCAAAGTCATAGGCACTTTGCTTTAGCTCAGACTTCAGGAGTAATTAACGTAAGTCTGATACACGCAGCTTTAAATGGTGCTAATGGTTGTGCTCAGGCCCTTGATAAACCACCAAACTAGATTGCTCACCCCCTTTTTATTTGATTTCCCCCCTTCCTTTTAAAAGTAAAATGACATTTTTTTCACAGCCTGAAATAATTGTTCGAGCAGAGATACTGGTTTAACTCATTATGAATTATTAGTGGAAAAGTGGGTCTCAGAAGTATGTTACATCTGAAATATTTTTCGTCACTTGAACATGTGCCGTCCAGAACTGGCCCTATTCTACCAGGCACTGGGAACAAACACTTCACATTCACAGATGCTCCTAATTTGGTGTGGTTTGGAGTGTAATTTAGATCAAACGTATCCATGTAAATGAGTCAGGGTTTCTTAATTAGGTGCCTCTAAAGAAAAAACTTGGACCACATCAGTAGGTGTGGGTGTGGTGCCCACAGTACTGGAATCTTTCTATAGATGAAGCTTAGTTTTGTTCAGGCACACTGTAGGTTTTTCTTTCCTTTTTTTTTTTTTTTTTCCTTTTTCTTTCTTTCTTTCTTTCTTTTTTTTTTTTTCTAAAGCACAATAATAAATCTGCAGATGGCATAGACATAAAGACGCTACTTCAGAGGAGCTGTCTAAAACACTGTCTCTTTGGCAAATGCCTTAAAGTAGGTCATTCTGCTGTGATTTAGGTTTATATTTCATTGCCAGCTTTTTGTTCCCATTACAAGTAGGGTGCATTCCAGTCCACAGATTTGCTCTTCATTTTTTTTTTCAGATTGGCTTTTATTTACAAGAATTTGTAGATCTTCATAAGAAAATGGCCAATATGCTGTCAGAAGTACTAATCATGCACTTGACCACAAAAAGAGATGTATGAAGGTGATAACCTGGAAATGTTGGAATGTAAAATAGCATTCTCTGGGAGCAAAAAATGTATTGATTCTCTTAACACAGTGATTGAAATGATTGTTGCATCTTTTCCAATGTGTGAAAAATGATTTGGTCTAATGTCATTTCAGAAGTCGCACAAAACAGGGGCATCCATTGCCCTAGTTGCTCAGGTATTTGCTTTTTCTGTTTATATATTTCCCACTGAAAAGCATGTTTTTTTATAGCTTATGAAAAAAGTAGAAATCAAATCATCAGGGTCTGTTTTCCCATCAAAGTGCTGGGGGATTTACATGCCAAACTCCCACTAGCCTTAATGAATTACCTGCATAAATTCCCTTTCAATCGATAGTAGAATAGATCCTATTGTGTTATATTAATTATTTTGCACAGAACACTGACATTTTGGCATTAAAGCCTTTTTTTTTTTTTTAAGTTCCAATGAATATCTTAAGAAACTTCAAGCCTATTATTTATTTCACAGCCTTATTGTGAGAAAAATCCTGTATCTTTAGTCAGAAAAAAAAAAAAAGAAAAGCACTGCAATTTACCCATTGATGACCTGGTTCTGGACATTAATGTGATAGGGCTCAATCACTCAAAATAGAAAAATAAATAAATAAATACATAAATAAATAAATAAAGGGGAGGGGGGTGAAAAAGCCCTTTTGTAATGAATTGAGCATTCTTAATTTTCAGCAACAAAAACCATTTGAGTTGAAAAGAACGCTCACCCCGAGCAATATTAAGAGGTTACAAAATCACATAAATTAACTCTGCCAGCGATATTTTGCTGAGGCTTGTGCGAGTGCAAACCAGAAGCAGGGCTCTCACATGGTCTTTATTAACCGAAGAGCACTTAGCAGTAACTGCCCTTCCCCGGGATGTGCTGTCCATATGCAGGCGTGCGCAGGGTGTGCATATGGCCAAACGCTGGGAGACGCGGAGGGGCTGGGGGGAGCTGCGAGGACGCGGAGAGTGGAAGTGAGAAGTGTTCGCTCTGTAGTCGTGGGCAAGTGCCCTACCCTCTTCATTCCTCACTTTCTCTGTCTACACAACCGGGATAATAAAACTTACTGACCTGAAAAAGGAAGTTCTGAGATTTAATTAATGTTTGAAAAGCTTTTTGAGATCGTTTGATACTGAGTAATGTGGAGTGAACAATGGCAGCTCTTTGAAACAGGGGCTCTATCTCTCCGTATTTGTGTACTGCACCTCGCACAATGGTGCCATACAGCCACAGAGTCAACCATATCATAAATATTTAAATTACAACTATGTTAATTATTTTTATCGTTCTGTTATTTGCTGATACACCAGTGCAGTACATTTTGAAGCTTGGTAGCATTGAAAAGTACCAAGCGTAATTATTTGCCTGATTGTTATGAAAATCAGGGTTTATATTTTAAATACGGCTCGTGAAAATAGGAAGCACAGGTGAAAATGCACTTTTAAATCCTCATTATTCTTCTCTTTAAAGCCACTAAGCTGTAATGTACTCTTCAGGGAATGGGTGAACTTTGCAAACTCTCTTATTCCACAGGAAGGACAAGGCATGACTGCAGAAACCTCTGCAGCAGACACCTTCCCCCAGTGTGAACACAAAGAAAACGCATAAAGGTGCTCCAGGAAGACTGGATTTAATTTGTGCCTTTAATTCAATAATTGTTATTGCTCCTGTCCTGTGCACACTGGGGCTTGGTGCACGTTTGCTTGTGTCACTAATTCACAAGAGGAGAGTTTAGTAGACCACTATGCACTTCAGTAGAGAGAAATAGATTTCTCTCTTCTCTGTTCCCCCAGAATGAACCCCAGGAAGCTGCAGTAAATGGGACAAGTGTTGGCCTCGGTCCAGCCCCTTCCTGAAACTTTCCTATGGCTGAAACAGAGAAAAGCATGTGCGCAAGAGCATGTCTTAATATACGTTTGGCCTTCTCAAGCTAGAAAGTGATCAATTTGCTTCATGTAGATCTTTAAATGGCAGTCGGGGTGCCTGAGTGCCTCCCTTCCCTGGCCAGCCACCCGCTCGCTCTGCTGGAAGGACACTTCTCCTCTTCGCATTTCCAGTAGCTGCTCTCTAAGTGTGTGAACAAGGCTCAGCCTTTCTCCCTGTTGCTGTCCCGTTGCTGAAGAGCAAGAGCAGCTCATGAGCTGGCTGACTCTAAAGAAAGATCCAATTCAGGAAATAGTTTCAGGAAACATTCCTTGTTTCTCATGCCTTCTTTTAAGAACTTTGTCATTCTGCACATGCCTGAATCTGGGCATTTTTCTTGGAGCAAATCTGAACGCCCATCGCACGCTTTGGGTTGTAGTCTCTCACAAGTTCTCTGAGGTTCCCCGTATAGAAATCTGTTGCATAGACCTTCCATTCTGGGTCTTGCTTTTTCTCTTAAATAACTTCTACCTTGTTTATTTGTCTCCTGCTTCTATTTAATAAAAGGCTTGTACAGTTCTTAATGTAATCTGTTCTTCTGCCATGTGGAGGAAGGGTTCTCCCGAGCCTAGGTTTAACATATAAGACTGCTTGAAACTGCTGATATGACACATAGTTTAGTAAGTGAAAATCACATATGTTTGCTACAGCTTTCCTCCACCAACTTAAAAAAAAAAAAAAAAAAGTTTGCAGACATCCCCTGCTTAGCATTACTGGCTGCCATGCTATAACTTTATTTTCTGATTTACCCTCAGAACTCTGGGTACTGCTGCTGGACTTGTCATCACATTGTCATCGCTGCCTGGTGTGCGGGCTATTGTGGGCTTCTGTCTAAGCATGGTTTTTCTTTTTCTTCCCCAATCTTTAATAGGTAGAAATAAGTCTGCTTAGTTGCACGTAGCTTGCAAAAAAAGCCCGTGCTCTGCAGAATGAAGCTGCCATGTGTTGCGAGCTTTGAGGGGTGTGCGTGCGTCAGTCGTTCAGCTGGGATGCTTTCGCTGGTCATGGAGCAACGGACATGGGGGGAAGACAGCTAAAGCATGAGTCTTGCAATACTTACTGCTTTTGGTAGATAGCATATTGCGGTTAGTGGGTATATCTTGGATAATTAGTTCTGCTCTTGATGAGGAGCTTATTTGCAGCAAAGTGGATACGAGCAGTTACGAGTGATGAATTCTGGGGGAAGGCAGTCAGAAAGGAAATCACCGTTCTCCCTCTGGAAGGGCAGAAAGCCTGGATGGCGTCTGAAAACGTCTTGCTGCACCGTATAGAGCACAGGAAAAATGGAGCAAGACAAAAATGGAGCTTCTTGGATTCAAAGGTGAATCAAAAGGAGTTGGCTTCTGCCCGGACAAGGCAGCCAGATAGGCCACAGTAACAGATCCACGTGATAGACCAAGAGGCAACTGCAGAGCTCCCCAGACAACTTGCCTGAAGTGCCTGCCAAGGAGGCAGATGCTGCTGCTGGAAGAATATCTTCCACAGTTGGGCATCTGGGTTCAGTGCTTTCCACGTAAGGGGGAGAGGCGGTAGCGTCAGGCTGGCCCCGTCTTCCCGTTTAATTATTTCAACACCCATTTCATACTTTGGTAAATAACACGTATTATCCTGCTTTTGTGCGGGAAAATAATAAGCATGAGAGGGCCTTTTGCCTGCAGTGCATCCCCTTGCAGGGATGTCTACACGGATGGGTACGTGCGGACCCGAGCTTGGCTGCCCTGTGCTCCAGCCTGGTCAGATGTGAGACAGCTCGGGTCTGGGAGCCGCAGAGCTGCCTCGCGGTGGCACGGAGCTCAACCTAATAAGCAGAGCAGGCTGAGATTCATTAATTTAACATTAATAAGCACAGCTTATTAGCTCAGGCACAGCGCTGGATAATGCAGGCACACAGCTTCTGGAGCAGAGCTGCGGCCGCCCGCGCCAGCTCGGAGCACAGCGCAGGGGACACAGCCAGGGTGCCGGCAGCCTCCTCACCCCCACTGCCTCTTGCAGTGGGGATGGGGGAAAAAAGAGGATTTTGTGCTTCTGCAGAGGCCTCTGTTAAAAAAAAAAAAAAAAAAAAAAAAAACAGGAAAAAAAAGACCATAAAAATAACAAAAAACAACCAGCATACCAAAAAAAACCCACAAACCAAAACCAAAACCAAAAAACAGAAACAAAACACTAAACCCTCCAGTTTTTTTTTTGACTGTACTGCTGGCTTATGTCAAGTATTTAATTCATTTAAACCTCTCATGCCTCGGTTTCCCAATGGGTGTGTAACAGCTACCTGAAGATGCTGCTGTGAGCTGTGAAAGCAGGTAAGGCACTGATCATAAAATGGGAAAAGGAGAGAAGTCCCCCGTCTGGCTTGCTTGGATTATAGTTGTGTGAGTAAATTACTGGGCACAAATACTGACTTATTGGGCAGGGGCGGGTTGCTCTCTGTTCACATTTGTGCACAGAGCCAGAGCAAGGTTTCTGCATCGTCTGATGGCCTGTGTGTGCCTGCAAAGCGGGACCAGAACGGTCTGTCACTTTTATCTGGTAGCTGCGTTTAGCTCATTCGTAATAAGTAACAGGAGAGGCTCCAGTCCTGAGGAAGTGTGGCTCTGTTTTCACAAATGTATGCAACATAAAAATATGGACTACATACAGCGGGTAAATGCTGTCTAAACATCCGCAGGTAGAACAGGCTGTTTTCTGTAGCCCTTTATTTGAGAAAATCCTTACTCATTTTGTTTGTTTGTTTTCTTCTTTCATATATAAGCTATAATATTTGTTCGAATAGGTCGTCTTCAGGAAGAGGTATTAAAAACCTAATAGTTGGGCTTAATTATTTTCAGCCTGACACAATTTGTTATGGTATTAGACTGGAAGGAGGTATGCAGTGTATCTGTCCAGCCCCTTATTTTGTTTCTTCTGTTTATGTATTATATGATAGTGGAATAAATTTCATGAAAAGATTAATAGGGGACTTTTTTCATCAGATGCAAAATACTTAAAAGAACAGGTACTGCAACCCCGGGCTTTGCATTTAATCCCCCTCCTGTGGGCTGCATACACTGCGCTGCAACTTCTTGCAACTTCAGAGGGCTTGGTTCAAGACGGATATATGGCACTGGTGTTAATCCCTGCTGCCAGGCCTTTCTCACAGACTCTCTCATCAGCTGCTTTGTCTGGGTTTCTACAGAAGGACCCTTCTGAAGTGCGTTTCACATCGTTACGTGTGCTTGATCTGGACCCGCTCCTGCATCCCGGAGCGCTGCAGTGGGACCACGGCGCAGCCTCGCTGTACTCGGTGGTTTGGGGTAAATGCAGCATTCTGGGAGAAGGCTGCTGAAGTGTCCAAGAGCAAATACAGAAACAGCAGTAATATGCCTCCAATGCAACCAGTCTACTTATTTTTTTTTTTTTTCAAATATTTGGAATCTTGAAGTTGCTCTGATTTAGACTGGGCAAGCCCCCTGGTTAAAGGCGGTGGCACAAGGTGCAGGTCTGTGGTGAGGCTGGCACACAGGGCACATTGGCACCCCTCTTCTCCCTAGGAAAAGACTCCCCAGAAATCTCCTTAACATTGATCTAGTTCTCCATTTTGTCATCTCTGCCAGATAATTTTGTTTCTTAGGTTAATAGGCGCATTGCCTATAGTTTTATAATGTAAACATTTTGTGACTAATAACTATGCATGTATGCTTCTTTATTCTCTTTTATGGAGCCATGGGGCCATTCAGACTGGTCCCTGGCTTCCCACTACCAAGTTGAAGATAACGTACCAGCTTTTCCCTGTTTCTTGGTGTTTACAGTATCTATTTTACTGCTGCTTCCATACTGACAGAGCAAAGTCCTGTCCTTCCCTGGGGATGTGTTGGTGTGACACAGAAGGCTGACCTTCTTCAGAGAGACTTAGAAGATTGCACCCGTAATGCTCAGACCTCCAAATGGCTTAACTATCACATCTTCCTGCCCTACATCACTCCGTGCCACTGTGTTGCATCCGTATACCCCTGGCTTCACCATGCTTTCTGCAGTGACACTTGGTAAGCACACACACGGTTATTTATACAGTACAGCCATCCTCCCACCACTTCTACAGAGTTGTAGTGAATCCAGGTATTGTGAATATATGTATGACAAACTATTGCTATTTATTATCTGTATTTTTCCCCAAAAAAAACACCAGTCCTGGTCCAATTTTCCTTGTTGTTCTATACATACACAGCAGGAAACAATTGCTGTCCCAAACAGATTATGCTTAAAAAAGCCAAGGCAGACAAAGGAAGCATTATCATCATTTTGTAAACAAGGAACCAAGGCACAGAGAGATTAAATGATTTACCCAAGGTCACACCGAACATCCGGTCAAAGCCAAGAACAGAACCCAGGTCTCCAGAGTCTCAATCAAGTGATTTAACTATAAGATCAAAGACTTATTGTGTATACCTGATATCTTTCCCCTAAGACACGGTAACAAAACTTTTTTCAGGTTAGGATCAATGCCACATATGGTGCAGTAAATTTTGTATATGGCACAGGTCTTCTGCCACTGTGTACCCACTTCTTGCACTCAGGTTCTTCCCAGGAAATAATTTCCCTTATTATTCCTCCATTGACAGTAATAAATTTTCATCTTTCTCTAGATAACCCACTAAAGGAGAGGATGCATGCGCAGGGAACATCAGAGGAATACATAGAAAACTGTTTTTCTGCAAGGGCAAACTCAGTGCTTCTAGGGACTGTTTAAAATCCTTCCTTGCTTAATTAAACGGGGACATTCCCACAGCTATATGGACTTCATTTTGCCTTTTCAACTGGAAGCTGCACAACAAGATAAAGGATCTACATCTATTATGTGTACATGTCAGGAGAATGCAGCAAAAATGGTCAGTATAAAGGCATCATTCATTATAAGCTTGGAGTAGTCTTTTATTTGGAATCATTAATATCCATTCATTATATCATTCCTGGGATGAAATACTTCTCTGTGTACAGGGACTGCATGGGGCCCTCAGTCCTGCCTAGCCCCTTCAATTTTAAGGGTTGTTTGGCTGAAAAGTGGCTGTGCCAAAATGGCAGTAGTTATTCTCAACAGCAGGACAGCCAAGAGGGGAGGAACAGCAGCACCCTTCACTTCATGTGTCCCCATCTTGTGGTCTGCCACTTCTGCACAGCCGTTCGGCAAGCAGCACAGCTCCAGGTTTGTTCCTGAGTGAGCACGCGGTCTACGTGCTATTTAATGGCAATGCCACGAAACAGGAGAAGAAAACCCAAGGTGAACATAAGACTGTGGGTTGACTTTGTGGGCTGACACGTCTTACGAACTCAGCTCAAGGAGTGTGGAAACCACAGAGGGGTTATAAGGTGGATCTGCACGGTGTCATTTCTCTGCCTCTGTTGTGCCTCAGCAGCATTAGGAGACACATCACTATTTTTTAGATGTTCTGTGTTGTCTTAAGCTTCCTCAGGAGGTACAAGAGCTTGTAATGTATTTTCTTAGGTAAGTATTTTTCTGTCACTACATGCCTCAGCATATCATGAGAACCATAATGCAAATTGAGCGTTATAGATCTAGGTGGTGAAACATGGTGATCCAAAAGTCTGTGGCTGGAGAAAGTCAAACTGGAACACTGTAACATGCTGAATTTGCCATTTCAATATACTTGTTCATGGGTAATCCTGATAATGCCTAACTGCAGCAAAGGAAACATAACTGTTCCATGTTCTAGCAGAGGAAAAATTTGGGCTTTCGCTTGGAGACACTGATTTCTTGAGCAGAAATAGGATATGCATAGATGTCATAAATCATGCTTCATTTTGCCAAAGAATGTAATTATCTTTGGTATTTTGGATGACATTTGCAGTAAGATTTGGACACCACACACACATTCCTTTTAAGATTATCAGTTATTTCATACTGGAGTTCTACTTACTTCTTTAGATGCTCGAAGAGGATTTTCATTGTGTCATAGTTTGGCCTAGGGAGCTTTTTTACCAAGGTCCTTATGGCTTTAATGCGAGTGGCATTGTCTGGGATTTCTAAAGGGAAAAAAAAAAAAAAAAAAAGAGAAAAAATATTTTTAGTGCCAAATTAGGATATTATTTTGCCCAGTACTCTACCTGGTATCTTAACAAAAAAAGCCATCATTAATACATGGTTAAAAACAAAATGTATCATACCTTCAAGGTATACCTATAAGTCTTCTTAATAGAGAGCATGAGTAACTTACAATGATGAAAAAAATCTCTCTGATTCTTCAGGAAGCATTTTCTGGTTCACAGAATTATATTTTTATGCTTTTCATTTATTTTATTAGACCATTGAACTGTCATCCTAAGCTTTAAGACCCCCAAGTAGTAAGAGACTCATATCTTAAATGGAATTTCACTTTGGAATTACATTCATCCAGTGAACCAACTTCTGTGCTGGATGCTCTTCCTATGTACTTCTTGTTGTCCTTTATTGTACATTTTACCCTATCAGATTGAGAATACAAAATGTTTTCCTATTCTTTTTACTCATGTTTTCTGGTGATCAATTCTTTCAAAAAGCTATTCCCGTGCAGTTATTTTCTAATACCTGCAGCATCCCACAGCTGTAATTTCTATAGGAAACTATTTGTATTTCAAAGTTGCAATTAGTAATAAGAGAATGCAGAACTAAGGGCTTTAAACTGTCTTTTGAGGTGATAAGTACATTGCTATCCTTTTTGTTAAGATAAACCTTCCTGCTTTTGCATGATTCATAGTTTTGGGGAAAAGGTTTTACTGATTTTTGCATTGATTCATATAAGATGTTGCAACTAAAGCAAATTCATGTACAACTGTCCTTTCATTTAGCAACAGATTAGATAAGGTGCCAGTAGGTCTGATGTAGGGAAAACATCTTGCTTGTTACATGCCCTAGATAACCTGAGTATTCTCTTCTGAATTTATAATCTGTGATTTAATTATCACCTATCATTCATTGTATATGTTGCTTTTTAATATTCTTATTACCCTAGCACTACCCTAGGACTGAATCCCTGGTTCAGTAGGTGCTGCATAAGCATACATGGTGATTAGTGTCCTGATGCAAAGATTCCCACTCCACCCCACCCCCCTAAAAAAAATTATAAAAAAAATCAAAAATTTCCTGCACTTGAACTGAATTTAAAAGCCAAAATTATTAATGGGATTACATTCTTTCTTTCCTCAGCACATATTCTTATTTCCTGTTGGGAATAATACTTCCTACATGCAGATATGCATAGATATTATCTATCATTTAAAGATTTATGTATATGAATACAAGAGACAGAAGCTCAAGGTAGTCAATGCGTGAACTTTGCATGAGTTTTATTTTCCAGTTAAAAATAAAAAAATAAAAATCTTTCACATGGATCTAGTTTATAGAAAGTCACGCAATTGACAGTAGTTGTGATGAAGTTACACGCAAATGAAGAATACAATGTCTGTGTATTTTACTTTTGCTCTGGCTTGACATATAGAGAGCCTCAACTTCTGAACGGCACAAGACCCAACAGTCTTGAAACCCAGTCATCCCTTGATTTTTCTGCCACAAGCCATTAGTACTGGTTATTTTTGTCCTATGGGCAATCTGTCCAGTGGAAATATGACTGAAACTGCAAATTAAAATGATCCGAAATGTGCAGAAGTGAATTTATTGTAAGAAATGAGGACAAATTCTGACGGCTCTTTACTTGTGTGGCATGGTGTGTGCACATGCTGTGATATTACTAGAAAAGTTATATTTAGACTGGGGCTGCCTTGGCTGTTGCTGACTGCAACTTTTCAAATAAAGCTACTCAACTTATTTTTAATTCATATTTATTTTTTTTTCATTCATGAAAGTTCAATGGACTTCAGTAAGACTGAAACACTGCTGTTGAGAAAAACTCTACAGAAGGAAATCATAGGATCATAGACCCATAGAATGATGGCTTGGGTTGGAAGGGACCTTAAAGACCATCCAGTTCCACCTCCGATGCCATGGGTGAGGATGTCACGCACTAGACCAGGTTGCTGTTTGTCCATTACAGAATAGTTGTGTGGAAATTTAATACAGTAAAAGTTTATCATGCTCTTTTGAAGGAAGTGTCTCTGCTCACTATGCCAATTAACAAAGATATCAGCTTGGTAATTACCTTCCCAACAGAATCTCATTAGATATAATTGTAAAAGAAATAAAAAAAGAACAGTATTAATTTACGAAGAAATTATTTAGTGAAAGAATGCCAGGGATATATAACTTCATTTTAGGGCCCAATGTACCAAAGCCACAGGTACTGACATAGAGGAGAAGAGAGGTTTAGCTAGGTGCTAAAGTACAAAATCCACAGAAATCTCACATAAAATTATTTTGTGAATCAGCCTATTTGTTAATTGTTAGTCTATTGTAAAAGAAGAAAAACAGGCAACATGTGGTAACTTTAGTCAGCATTTCTGAACTGGGAGTGATAAACACCTCTGTCTGGCTCTGGCATTTATCAGTACTGAGATATTATTACCACATCGAGTCACAGCATGGTTACTGTTATCATCAAAAAAAAAAAAAAAAAAAAGAGCCAGCTAATCTTAATGGTTTGTAAAGCCGTTACCTGCACTGGTCTGACATTTATCATGATCATTTTACCACATGAGTCCTACATTGCAAAGGTATTTTATCTGGAAGGGACATCACTATGAATTATTATTTGCAGCTAGGTAGAAAATTGTATGTTGTAGATACCTTTTCTCATTATAAATCACAGTCACATTTCACCATTTCCCACACAAAGCTGCTGAGCCCAGGCTTTTTGCCATAACACTTATTCTCGCTCCCTTTTATAGTTCCATGAAAATATTGGGTACTCTTTCATTAAAATGGTTGATATTGTTGTGTTATTTTTTTTCCTCTTTTTTTTTTAAAAAAAAAAAAAAAGCTATATACAGTTGATTTTCTTTTAGTATAAAAGAATTTGTTTTTCCACTTGAGAAAGTGAAGAGGATAAACTGTTCATTTTTTTTATTAAAGATTACTCTCGCTTCAGTTTTAGTGGCTGGGCTTGTCTTTACTCTTGACCTTGTTGATGGAATATTTAACAGATCAGATGCAAGATCTTATGTTTCAGTTGCAATACCTATGCATTTGCTTTCCTTCTGTAAAGCCTTGAGTCCCAATTTCATAGAAATTTTCTCCTTTCAGATTCCTAAGTAGGAATATTTTTTTTCCTGCGGTTGTCTCTTTACCATGCTCAAATAGAGGGAGAAAATCTTTAAACATGGGTTTGTATAAATAGCCATGGAGAAGGTATCACCCTCTGTGCTATGTTCAGAAGCCTAGCACTGCACAGTGCAAAGACAGGAAAACACTCTGAACAGCTCTTAAATTTTCCTGCTAAGTCTAGGAAATGGAAGAGACCAATTCTGATAAAGTGAAATAATATTATATTTCATCTTGCTCTTTTATTGTGAAAATTGATGAAAATATCTGAAGAAGATTCCTATTTTGGAAAGTTAGACTCTTTCCCTGTGAAGATTTCAAAAGGAAAAATGTAGTCATAATCACATTTATAAAAGGAAGAATGAGAGGGCATTTAATCCTTTTTGCATTTTTTGGGCAAAATATGAAAGATGTAGGTGATAATTTCAGCAGATCAAGATACTCTGAAGTGAATCGCAGATGGTATTCTATGTAATATTTTCATAGAATGTATATTTAGAATTTGGGTTACTGTCTTTAAAAATAGGGCTGGCTCCCTTTAACAGAGCAACACGGTGGAGATGCTCTCTTGTTTACATTTAAATGAAGAATGCATTGAAAAAACACTTAATATTATATAAGCGCTTTTGCAAATGAGCTTTGGATAAACATTTGAGCATAGAAGAAAACATGACGTGTCTGTAACATTAACAGTGGCTGGGTAAAAATGAATGAAGAAAGTAACCTTTAGCACTCATGTCCATAAAGAATACTTAAGCAAATCCCACTGAATCTTTCTTTTAATCATTAATTTTAAATGGACGTAGATGTTTACAACAAGCCACTTTGTTTCAGAACAGGAAGTCCAAGGTTTATCTCCAATAACTCACGTTAGCTCGGAAGGGATGTATGTCTCTAACCTGACATGCATTCATTATTTTGTAAGGTACTGGAGGCTGACCCGTGACCCTCCTCAGACCTGCTGCATTATTCATGTCTGACTTACTTTGTATAGTTTTACTATAGTTCCCATTTCCCTTTACCAGGCATTTCAGCTGCTTGCGCATGTTTAGTGTTAAATGGCATTTATGGCTCACATTAATGCCTAATTTTATCACGAGCCATGGTTTCTTTTTATGCTGTCAAGCCTTACATCTGAACTGCTGAAAAAAACAATGATTTATGATTCTGCATAAAATATCAAACTATTGATCTCTCACCTAATCTATTTTTGGTTTTAATAGTATGGTTTTCTTGTTTTCTTACACGGCTCTTCTCACCTTGTTTTGCATTTTTGGATAAGATTTCTGCTGTGGTTAAAACGTCATACACTGTTGCTACAGCAAAAAGCTGTCTGCCAAGAGTTTTTCCAACATTTCACGACTGATTCAGCTACCGAGAAAAAGACAGGCCTTGTTTGGGGCTTTTTTGGTTTCTTTCTTTCTTTCTTTCTCGCTCTTTTTTATTTTTTTAATCGGAACTGAGTGGGTTAGGTGGATTTTCGAGTGCTAATGAAATTGTGAGACTTATGGCGCTGGCTACAGCCAGCCGTAGTGTGGGCAGACGCTCTGTGAGCTTCCCCACTGTGCTGCTGTGCAAGCATCCCCGCTGTTATGTTTGCTATAGTTTTAATGTCTGTGAAAAATTCCTGATGCAACTAAATTATGTTCTGCCCTCTTGTTTGTATAAATAAACACCCGACTTAGCCAATTCATCTCGCTCCTGCCCATTTTAGAAGCTGGCCCTGTCACACAATGCTTAACCGTAGTCCTTCATAGCTTTGGTGTTATCAGGAAATGAAAATTTACTTAAAAACTCTGCTTTCATTTGCTAAGTCTTCATATTCTGGAAGTCATGCTGGGTAAAATACACGGATTTTTATGTGCGTGTATATATATATATATACGTATATATAAATTCTCCGTATCACTTTCAATGTCAGGATATTTTAATGTTACTGTATGCAACATAAAAGTCCCAATTTTAATCACTTGCAGTACACTGGCAATTGTCTCGTGAAGATACGTTGTAAAATATTTTCTTGCTTTAAAAAAAAATCTATAAAAAGTATTCAAACTAACTAATGTTTGCTATAAGGAAAATAACCAATTTGTGATCCAAATTGATTTTACTTTTGATTAATGCCTCAGAAATAGATGTTGCAAAAGAAAATGAGAATTGCACGAAACCTCTCTATATGGGCAATTGATAAATTCATCCTATGCCATATAAAGTGGAATTTGCAATGAATATTCATACAACTTTTGCAATCCATTAGCAAGACCCCGGACAATGAGTCTGCAACTCAGTCCCATTTAACAAAAATATATGTGGAATTAATGGGAAAAAGCAGCACTTAAAAAAGTTAAACTTTAATGGCTCAAACTCCAGGTGCTGGAGTTTGAGGGAAATAACCAATAATAGTCATTTTTTACATATTTGATGGGACTGATTATGCAATGTGCAACTCTAAATGGCTTATAGCACATTGTAGCATGGTTCCATCCCATTGGCTACAGTAGGGTGCAGGCAGATGGATGACAGTGACAAGGAGAGAAGTGCTTTTGCTTAGCCGTGCGTTAAGATGCCATCCAGAAGCTCTGTGCACTGCAGACACTTCATTAGGATGCCAGGATAATGGTAAACTACCACTCAGAGTGACACCCCATTTCCTGCTTACTGAGCTCTCCAACCTCGGCAGATGTCAACAATCTCACAGTGCTACAGAGCAGACCTAACTTTCCAGGCACTTTGACTCCAATTTTTTTCCCTTAACAGTGCCATACATTACATGCAATATGTAACAGCAAGTACCAAACAGAAAACAA
>NC_139726.1:4498148-4523148 GCF_964211835.1 Anser anser
GATGAAAGAAAAAAAATTATCAATTATTTATAGATTGTTAAAATGTATCGTAGTGCAGTGCTACTGTATAGAAATGACAATTAGCCAAACTTACCTTCTATAATTAATAATGCATATATTATGCTCTTTGGGCAACTAATCACCAGTTCTACAAATTTGTTTGACACCGCTGAAGATACCTATCAGACGCGCAGGTTAAAAAAGGGAAAGCAGAACAATGTTCTCCCATTAATGACCGGCTAGCTTTAAAAGGCTTTCAGCAGCACTTAAATTCACGTGGCGCTTCCATCTGACAAAATGGCGGTCTACAAAGTGCCCGGCTGCCACGTGCGAAATTAAAATATGAAGGCTCCAAGCAGAAAAGGTCCCTCAAATTCGTGCTGCGAGCCCAGGAGGTGCGTCGGTGAGCATCTCGTGGCACAGCTACCATCCGCTGTCAGCACCCTTAGGACACTGTGGTGGGATTTGGATGTCTTATCACATTGAAGTGCCCCTCTTGTACCCAGGCTGTCCACCAACCATGCCAAAAGGTGAGGGGACCTGTCACGCAGTGTCTGAGGCGCTCCAAGGCACACAAATGGCACCATATGCATTGCATTTTGCTGCGTGCATCTACTTGATGTGCACGGGCACTTGTTTATTTACTGATTTATTTAGGGACGGACTGGATTTGCAGCTTTGCAACCCACCTCACTAACTTCTGCCCTCATGCTCTGTGTTTGACGTTGCCAGTCCCATTGAAGAGCAGGGAAGGGGGCATAAAGAATTTGGGTGCACACAGGGGACGGCGTCCCATCCCATTGTGACAAAGTCCCTCATTAAGGAAGTATTTTGATCTATAACTATGGATCTTTTGAGCTATAGGACGCATCACTGATGGCTCGTCTTGGACATGAAGCAGCGCCATGCTGAAAAAGCCAGGTAAACCATTATTTTGCTATAGCTATGTATACATAGCTTTGTCCCACTTTATGATTTATTTTTATTTTTACTTTTTACTCGAAGATTTTTCAAGAGCAGATTCCCTTTGCAAAACTAAATGGTTCCTGTCTTGTGTTAAACCCTGGTAAGAATTTGTGAGAGGCTTTGGTCACTGGCTACCTGTGAATACCCGGAATGCTAAAGAGTCCTCTACAATCTCAGGGGACAGTACAGAATTATTATTATTTTTTATTTGTTATAAGCCCACTATTTGCAATAATTTATGGATATTCTTGAATTTATAAATATTAAGCTTTTGCCAAGTATTTTAACTATCCCTCCATGGCAAATTGTCTTTAAATACTGGCAGTTTTTTCTTTTTAACATTTACTTGTGGACCAGAAACACTTGCAGTCTATTGCCCCTGGCCTTCTGTGAGAATGTTAGTTAGCAATGCTCATAAAAACTCAATTCATCAATGTGAACATAATTTGCTATGAACAGAAAGCTCACAAAAGGGTGAATTTGTCAGATAGACAGGTGGCCTGAGATCTCTCCCTGATACTGAACGATATGAATAATAGATTCTGGTAAATGTATGCCAAGACTTGAGCTGTAAACACAGCTGCCTCCATTCCCTTCCAGAATAACAGCTTCGAGAACGAAAGCACAGGAACCACAGTTCCACCTGAGGACTAAGCCTGTGCACGTACACACACACACACGCAAACACACACACGCACAAATGCAATATACTCGCAGCCTCACAAAGGAAACAAGCCCCCGAAAAAAGGACATAGCCCTTTCCAGCTCCTTTCGCAGACCCTTGCTCTGAATGGATTTTAACATGTGTGGAGAGCAGAAGGAGAGAATAATAGAAAACATTTAAAATATATTTTAAAATATCTGCAGTCACAGAAATAAATCTTTCTGCAATCCAAAGGGGAAAAAACAATCTCAGCTGGCTTATGTAGGTAAAGGATCCAGACATAAGATGAAAAAAAGTGTCATAATGTCACAGTTGAACAAGTATAAACTAAAATTATAGTATTATAGTGTTTTGTTTTTCCCTGTGAATATTACTTCCAAAAATCAGTTAACTACAATGATTCTAGTTAGACCTGCACAAGGATTTTTTTGTAGCAGCCTACTGTTATGTATTTACACTGCATCCATTTTTAACTGTTCTTTTCTATTTTAGTCTTAAATCATTAATTACAGTCCGTAGACTAGGTTAGAAAGATGTTACACGTGCAAAAGTGACCTTTAGGCTTTCCTAATGCACAGCTTTCTGCTGGGCTGTCACCCGCCATAACTTCAGGGCAGGCTGAGGGCTGGTCCAGGCAATGCCAATGACCGCTCACTGTAATATCTGGGGACCAGTGGGAAGGACCTCATCCTGGCTCAGGCATCCTGAGCAGCAAATTAGAGGTGGGAGGAAAGGGACAATGCGACAGTGACTTTGTGTTGCTGATAAAAAAACAACAAACAAGTCTTAAAATGGACTAGGTTGTGGCCAGCCATGCTCATTTCTGAGAGCGCATTGACAGTGTGGTACAAATGGTTTGGTGCCGTTGACTTTTAAGGGCAGGAGGATAATGTACTGCAGAGGAGAATGGCTGGCTGAAATGCTTGTTTTGGTCTATCAGATGTTTTTATTTTTGCAGTTTTAGCTGAGGACTGAGATCACCAGATCTGTTCTTTGCATGATCAGGATTTAATATGTTTTCCCCCTTATACATATAAAACAAAAGCCTTTTCCCACACTAGCATGCCTTATTTTAGGGATAAGGCAAGCTCCTTATTTGATCCTTCTTTGGCAGTGATATAGCCCAGGAAATGAATTGGGAATTGTATCATCTGAAGTTCATACATGTTTGTTCATATTTGTTATTTAGGGAGGATGCTTCTCTGTAATGAGTTGGCTAAGGTGAGGACATGTAACACTGAATGCAGACCCAACACATCCTAAAGCTCCCAAAATGTGACCGCATATGAGATATTAAAGGCAAAATGGAAGTTCTGAACAAATGAAATCACTGTCAGAATAATAAAAGAGAAATGAGCTATGATCTAATCTGTTTTCTAGCAGTGTCACAGAGGAGCTATAATAAAAGCTATTTGCAAAGTTCAGAATCATTTCCCGTGCAAAGCCATTCACACACGATACGACTCTGGACAAATGGAGGGGGTCTTGGCTTTGCCAAAAAAATGGTATGTGAATAGTTTACTATTAGTTTTAAGTTTGTGCACCTAAATTACCCAGTTGGCTGCATTTAAGCTCCCTCCCTATTTGAGATGGCACAGGAACTTGTGCACCTGGCTTTCTCCCTCTATTTTTGGTGTATCATCTTCACCCTTTTCTCTTTACAAGTGTAAAGGACAAACAGAAAAAGAATAAAGTCACATCCCTGGATGCTTATCTAATCTGCTTTTGCACCATGCATGCTATAAATGAGGGTACAGCGAAAGATGTATTGTGCCCTCATTGGAAATGCTCACTCTGTTCTCCTCCTCGGAACAATTCATGAGCTGCAATCCCAGTTACAGCGTGCCTCTATTTCTGTGGCACCGTCTCTGTACCAGCATGTGAGGAAGAGGCATACAAAAGGGACACAAGGGAGGATGAAGTACATAAATTCCCGTTTCCTCCCTGGTCTTCACGATGAATGTAAGGGAAGTGATAGGAAAATGATGGAGGCATACCTGGAGCTGTACACAGGGAAGCAACTGCTCCACATTTTCCTCCTCCGAAAGCAAATAAAACCAATCTAAGGCTGTTCAAAATTGTGATAATTTACCTGGTGGAATTTTTTTTTTTTTTTTTGGTTTTCATTTTAAACTGGATCTAGGTTGGGCAGCTGGACATGGCAGTTAACCAAAGGAAAGAGAACATGAAGCAAAGCTGAGCTGTTCTTGCTCTAGGCTAAAGAAAAAAAAAAAAAAAACAAAAAAAAAACCATGAAAACGTGGAAAACTACAGAAAAAAATCCCAGCCAATGTGGAGTCTGTGTAAGAAATGGTAGTTCTGGCCCTCTGTTCATTTCTGAACAAGTGGAATAACAGAAACCGAGCTCTGAAGGAGCTTTCTAGTTTCAGGTCTTTCTAGTTTCAGTTCAGTGCCTTTTACCACAAGCGGGCCGAGGTACTGCAGAAGGAAAAAAAGAAAGGGAAATCACTCTTTCTGTAATCTGGCATCTACTAATTTCAAACCTGTGGACATCTGCAGTAGAGATTTTAGAGCAACGTGGGCACCATGTATATTTATAAAGGCTCCCTGTCGACCAAAGGGACTGCTGACCCAGAGATCTCCTACTCGTGTGGAAATAAATGAACTGATTAGCATCAGTGGGAAGAGCAGCAATGACAGCAAGCTGTGGGACCTCCCCAGCTCCTCAGTGCCTGACAGGATGGCTGGGAGGTTTCCCTCTCAATGCTTTGGTGTGTGCATATCAGTTACCTCCTGTCCAGGTTGGCATCTATTGGAACTGCATTTTGATATCCTGGTTTTAAGAAAAAAGTCCTTTTGTGGTGACTTGGTGACACGCTGCAGTAAAGCAGCTCCTGGACTTCATGGGGCACCGTCCTCTGAGATAGGGACTCTTTCAGAGCTGCCCATATTGCTTAGCAAAGAGCTCTGCAAAAATACACCTAGTACTCAGGTACACAACCTTCCTGCAAGTCTCAGAATGCAAAAGAGGGCAAATCACTTATTTGCACCCAAATCTTTCACTTGTCTTTGCACAAATGTCTCACTAATCCTCTCAATTCTCTTGTTAAGAGACCTTAAAGATATACTCCACAGTTCATTACATTATATATCATCAACATTTTTAATTTTCCCCCTCTGTCCTTCAGCTCTTGCATCCAGCCTGTCATCTCTTATATGCTTCCCATCGCACCCATCTTCGTTGTCTCACTTTCCTCTTTGCTTGTCAGTTGTTCCCTCAAATAAGTCTCATGCGCCAAAGGAAAAAAGAATAAATAAATAAATAAAATCACAGATTGAAAGATTTATTCAGTAGCAATAAATCTATTATCTGGCACACGATATGAATAAGGTGAAGAATCTTACTCCTTTTGTAGTTTACTGCACATTGGAGTTACCATGCAAAGCGATAAAATAATTCTGCTGCCGGCAAAAGCACCATCACGCAGCCAGTATGAGTCACCAGCAAAAAGCAAAAGAAGTCAAATAAATATATGATGCATTGCCTCTACGTGGGGAGGCCTAATGTGTGGAGAAGACAAATATTGAGGTCTCTGTCTGTTGGAAGACAGCATTGCTGTACCAACAGAGATGACTACGTAACCAGCTATGAAGAAGAGGTTGCACTTCACATCAAATTATCTTCCTGTGGCAAGAAATGGCATAGGATGTAACCCAAAAACCTTTCTGGACTGAGGACGGGGTCTAGAGTGGTAAGTGTCATATGTGTGTATGTGTCCGTTCTGGGTCCAGAAGTTAGGCAAGCTTTCTAGTTTAAGTGTGATTGTGTCTATTTTGGGGTTGAAAAGATTGATATCTCCTTTCTATTTATTTTTTTTTTCGTCAAGTAAGTGTAATAAAAAGAGATTATAGAGAGTTCACAGCACCAACCCTTAAAAAGAAGATGCTTAGTGAAGAAGAAAGTCCTTTCTACTTAAAATTAGCATGGAAATACCTGGGGCTCGTAAGGCAAAAATCTAGAAGCAGAGGACAAGCACTTGGGAACTTTAGACCTCTAACATTTAACTTCAGAGTTTCAGCCAGCCGTGATATAAATATAAAACAAAAGATTTTAACTAGATGTAGTATATGTGGGGTTTTAGTTTGGTTGCTTAGGACCTGATGTATAGGAAGCTGCTGTATGTGTGGTAACACACCTGTAGCTATCACATACATGCTATAAGCAACATCTTACAGCTTCCCAGCTTGGAAATTCACACTATTGATTGAAGTTGATAAAAAATGGATTATATTGCGGAGAGGACGTGTTAAAATCCCAGTTACTATTTTGAGGGAGTTGATGAGCTTTAGTTATAGCCCTCATGATTGACAAAGAAAACTTGAAAACATCCACAGTTAGGTGGATTGATGATATCGTGAACTGAAATGTGGGAACGCACACAGTCAGGCAATTCCATGGTGGACTTCACAGGGTAATTTTGGTACTCTCTGACATACTGAACAAGAAAGCTAAATGGACAGCATAAAAATAGGAAGTATAATCCGACCTGCATTCCCCTCCCCAGTTATAATGCTGTTATTTGTTAATACATTGAAAATAATTGCAGAATAACTTCTATGGATTTTTTTAAAGTGTTTCAGTTTCAAATTGACTTAAATAGAGCTTAAGATCAGTCTGTTGCAGAAAATATGAGATTATGCATCTAAGCAAGTCTAATATGAGAAAAAAAGTTGATTCATGTTACCTTACTTTGATATTATTGAAACCTACCTCTGCCTATACTTCCAGGTCTCCAATCCCAACAGTACTTGAATACAAAACATTATTTGTATTTCTACTAATAAATTAACCTACATAACAGTATCTAGTCTTTCTTTCTAATATAGACTGTCATTTCCACCTCCACACTGCTACATGGTTTCCTAATAATGTCTAATTATTGCACTGCCATCAGCAATAACAAAAAAAGGATTTCATCAGGTAAACTTCCCATGTTATTTTTGCTTGTGGCACAGCTTACTGTGGCACAGTTGTTCCCATTGCAAAAACATGACCATTTACAAAGGAAAGAGTGGTTTGCGATGAACAGCTTTTTACAAGCAAGCAGATGCATTATTATTTATGAAATGGCACATACTACGTAGCTCACAGTGCACAAATTGATCAAGAGATAGGACATGTACATAGATTTTCTGATCTTTTGTCTGTTCCCAGAAGTCACAGTAAAACTACACAGCTCTACAAGTAAGAAATGACCTTAAAGCCACAGGAGAATCCCCATGCGTAAGAGAGTCCTTTGGTGACTTCAAGCTGCCACACTGATTCTTCTGAAGTTATGACTTGGAGCTGGCTCAGCTAGACCTCAGCTTTTTGTCCATAAACACACAAGATAGACGTGCCACAATATCCAAGGTCTAATTAGGCACAAACATCCAGTAGAGTGTTAATAAAAGCCATAAAAAAGGAGAAATATACTGCTCTTTTTTTTTTTTTTTTATTGGGAAAGGGAATTCCAGGAAATTAAAAACTGCACTGTATATTGGGCATCTCTGGCCAAACTGCAAAAAAAACCCTCCTACAAAACAACAACAGAGGCCAGCAATTCCTCACAAGGCTATGTGACCAACCTGCTGGAAAACACACTTTGATTGCATGTGTACAGGAGGTAGGCTGGGGCACCAGGGGAGCGCGCTGCAGCAGCCTCACGCCGGACAGGCTGCACAGTTTGCTGACACGCGATACAGCTCTCAGAAAAGCCTCTGTGCTTCAGGACAAAGCATTCCCACGTCACTTCTCCAGCACGTTGTCTTCAAGTGAACACCTCCTTATGTGGAGAAAGACATGACGGGCACACAGCTGGGGTAGGGGGGTCTGCAGTCACAACCTAGAAAATAGCCACTTCTCCCAGGTCACAGTCCTAAAAATAATTCTCTGCTACTTGGAGATGGCCTTAGCCTTTTCTGAATGTATTTTTTTTAAATGGAAAATATGCATTCACACGTACACACACACACAACAGGCAACACGAATAAAAGCATACAAAGGGAAACACCATTAATTCATTTTTTTGACTAAATACCCAACTTAATTCCTCATAAACAAACCAAACCTGATCAAAAATTTCACCTCCTCCCCACAGTGAGCCCCACTGGTTTGGCTTTTTTTTTGAAGACAAGTACCCCAAGCTGCTTTCTATATTTAGTGGAGCAGCCTGAGTGCCCCAGTAAGTATACAACTCCACTTGAACTATTGCACTAAACACAGAGATGGCCCCTTCTTCCCTAAAACGTTCCGGGCCACAAGCTGGATGTGTCAGCAATACAGCAGATGGGGAAAATGTATACAAGTATATTAATTTTGTGGCCCAGATTTATGCAGAACACATATTTGCACAGATTTCATATAGGATTTTAGATCTTGGTTTTAACCCTTAATAGGGTTAAAAGGCTTCCACGTGAAGCATGGAAAGCACACAAACTGCAGCAAAAGCGGCTATGGAGCTGGGGACTGGAAACGAAGGGGCTGCAAGTGGCTGCTCTCACTGGTTGCTGTGGGACCTGATTTACACGAGCAAGTCTGTGTGCCTCAGTTTACTTGCTGTGAAATATTTATACTAATGCTGGCGATCTCACAGCGACTTTGCAAAGCTTAGTTAATTAGCTCTTAATTAATTCAGTTCTTAAACCTTCCTGGATGAAAGCAGAGCTGGGTGAATAAAGCCAAAAATGAAAGAATATTGCTTTTTTTTTTTTTTTTTTTTTTCCCTAAAAGATTCACAGATTCACAGATTCACAGATTTCTCTAGGTTGGAAGAGACCTCAAGATCATCGAGTCCAACCTCCGACCTAACACAAGTACTCCACTAAACCATATCGCTAAGCTCTACATCTAAACGTCTTTTAAAGACCTCCAGGGATGGTGACTCCACCACCTCCCTGGGCAGCCCGTTCCAATGCTTAATAACCCTTTCGGTAAAGAAGTACTTCCTAACATCCAACCTAAAACTCCCCTGTCGCAACTTTAGCCCATTCCCCCTCGTCCTGTCACCAGGCACGTGGGAGAATAGACCAACCCCCACCTCTCTACAGCCTCCTTTCAGGTAACTGTAGAGAGCGATGAGGTCGCCCCTGAGCCTCCTCTTCTCCAGGCTGAACAAGCCCAGCTCCCTCAGCCGCTCCTCCAAAGAAGAGCTGCTGATGTACCCGCATGTTCGCAAACATTCAGGTGAGCACTTTTGTTGGCTCAAAATCTCCCACAGACAAAAGCCCTGCGCATGCCAGCCTCGAGAAGTATTTCTGAGAACATTCATACCAGATGTGTGCTCAAGACCATCCTGAAAAACTCTTTTCATTGTTTGCACAATGATTTGTCAACGAGTTATAACTGTTCATGAATTATTTGCCAAAGGAAAAATAAATTCCCTAATGGCTTTACAGGCTGGTCTATACACACTTTTCCAACTGCAGCCATTTAGGAGCGAGTGCAGCCCCGTCGCTGTGGCACCCTGCTGTGGCCAGAGACGTACCCACGCCTCGGATGGGGGCTACCCCATTAATTTTTACTGTGGTCTGCTGAGAAGCTCTAATGAGGGCCACAAATTTGCACTGAGGTTTTTTTCAGAGGGGGAGGAGGAGGTAAACTTTGAGGCATCATCTTGGCTGGCGGCGGCACGCGGCCCCAGCTGTGCTGGACAAGCAGGCATCGCCTCTGCAGCTGGGCCCCACCATGGCACAGCACAGTGTGACACGGCATGGCATGGCATGGCATGGCATGGCATGGCATGGTGGCATGGTGCAGCACGGCACGGCATTGCGTGGCATGGCCAGGAATGGCTCCTGCGGGTAGCCCTGGGAAAAGCCATGTGTGGGGAGCCCTGCGGTGGGGCTTTGCCTCAGAGAAGGCCTAGCATTGTGGTAAACCTCCTGATGCTGGGTTTGAACACAGGGAGCTTTAAAACAGGGAGAGACACCCAGGTTTCACACTCCTTATTAAGCGGTGGGTGTTACAGTGTCTGGTTTTTGTGCTCACGGCGCCCCTCGGCCTACAGCGAGGTGCTCCTGGGCAATGCATGGAGAGACTGAGCAGCTTCGGTGTGCCTGAATCCAGGCCCATGAGCACACACACTGCCACCAAACCATGCAGGAGGAATCATCCAGCTCCTGCAGGAGGCTCCAGGTCTCTGGGCACCGTGCCCCAACTCTGCCTTTCCCCCGGGCTCAGGTGCTGCGGCCTTTCCGCAGGACGAGGCCATGCTGACACCTCAGCCCACTGCTTTCCAGCAGGGGAAATGCTCATGTGCACTGAGGTGTAAGCTAGTCTGCAAAGAGATTTAAATTGCTGTAATGCTATTATAAAGTAAATATAATAATGAGCATTGTATGAAAATGCTAAGTTTTACAAAGCTTCTTGATATGCTCTACAGCCGACCTCAGACACCTTCTGTGCTAAAATGTAAGGCAATTAAGGATTAGCACCTGGCTAATCTTTATCTATATCTGAAGTTCATCCAGCTAGATAAACTTTATATGTGAGGTGAGTCATAACTATTTGTGTGCAAATGTACCTTTATGTCACTGTATGTGTTCACATTAGGGGGCTGTACCTTCTTTTCCAAACCAACATAGCCAGAGAAGGATAAAGACTGTAAATCTTGCCTTAAATTTAACTCATCCCCAGAACACAGTGGAACTTAGTGACTGACATACAGTAGAAGTGATGGACAAGAAAACCCCATTAACCTGCAGGTCCAGAAGATAACCTAAAACATTTTTGAAGAATTCATTGTGACTGGCATCATATAAACAGCTCAGTTCATTAGGTGACTAATTTCCATTGAACCTTTACTACAGCGTCCATGTAAGTAATGCACAAATGGAGACTGCTCTAAGCCCCCCATTAAAATATTCTCCGCAGTAAATTTGACAAGCTTAGCAAAAAATAGCTATATCAACTGAAAAACTTGCATTTACGTAGTACCTTATTCAATAACTCAGGAGAACATACAGTATGCTATCTGCAGGATAGCATTTTTTTTTTCCTCCAGATGTCTCTTTTTCCTTCCAGAAGTTGCAGAGCATTGGACAAGCAGTAACAGATGATGAACACATGCATAACTACAAATGGGCAAGCTGATTGTTTTCAGAATTGGTATAAACATTTGCTCTTGGATTGAGATTTAGCCCATAGCAAATCTTTACATTCTCGTTATAAACCTCTGACAAAAAGAGCTTCTAATGAAAATGCTGACAGTGTGAAAACGTGGTTATGGTCAGGAAAACAAATGGATAAAAAGTGGCATTTTGTAGTTCCATATGTATATTTCATCAGGGAGAGCCGGGCTCTGTCTTTACTAAGTTTACATTTCAAAGCAAAAGCTTGACGATAACTGCTTCTCCTACCCTTTCTATTGAGGGCCCCCCCAAACCTACTACTATTATTGCTATCTCCTACGCTAGCATTTAAAAAAAACAACAAAACATACAGAGGCTGGAATATGAACTTCTCTGAGAGCTCAGCAAGAGAGCCAGCAGCTGGATTTTTAGCATCCCTTTTATTTTTGATTATACAGATAATAATGGAGACCAACAGCCTGAATCAGGACATGGCCTCAATGTGGTAGGGTGTTAAAGGCTGAAAAAAAATAAAAAGGCACACGTGGCGAACTGCATTGCCTGTGTTTGCACAGGGGCATGGCAGAAGGCAATGCAAGAGGAGGAGGAGAAAAAGGAAGAGAGGAAGGGCCTAGCAGGATGGGAGCAGTGAGTCAGGCACTCAGGGAAGGCTTCCCAAAAGCTGCTTCTTCTGGGGAGGTGTAAAAAGAGGTCCCTCGCCCCCTCCTGCATGAGAAGCGGGGTGTCTGGAGGGCTGTGGCATTTCTTCCAAACTTAGGCTTGCTGTTATTTTGAGCTACTTGGATGGAAACACCAACGTGGGAGATGAGGAGGGTTGCAGTGTAGGGGAGTGTTTCAGTCCTGTGCTATTAAAAAAAAAAGCAAAAAGTAAAGATGATTTAGGATGTTTAAGTCATATATGGGATCCATACATGGGTACATTAGAGAAGACTTGTACGCTTTTGTACCCACAATAGGAGCTTGATGGGGAGCAGCTGCAGCAGCTAAAACATCCCCAGGCACACAGTGCCTGCAGCCTTGCACATTTCATGGTGCTCGGGGCAGCACAGGAGAATGGCAGAGGCAGATGAACTCTGTTGAATGTTTTTCTTCATCAAAGGACAAGGAAACAGTGGATCAGTGGGTGATAATTGAAATGTGGTCCTATATGCCAGTATGACCACCTGAATGTTTTGGGGGACAAGACATTGAATTAGGTGCTATCTGGCAGAACACTAGGGCTCACTAGGCTCGCTTTAGACTAGCAGCTACAGAATAAAGGATAAAGTTAAGAAAATGTAAGATAGAAAAAAAATCCCAAACTCGTGCTGTTAAGAACCAGGAATGTCAAGCAAACATGGAACTGAAAAGCTGGAGGAAATCACACAAAGTGACCCTGCAGTAGGGCAGTAAAATCTGGCTGGATATTTACAGCGGCATTGCTGTTCAGGGTCGGGCAGAAGGCACCATCACCTCTTCATGACCAGTGGGGTCCTGTCTGGTTCTGAAGCCCATTACTCTAAGAAAGATACTGAAAACGATCAGGATACTCACACAACTCAAAAAAAAAAAACAAAATCAAAAAACAAAACAAACAAAAAAAACAACAAAACAACAACAACAACAAAAACACAAAGCTAAGTCCATTAAAATAAAGACTTGAATAATGTGTTAGAAGCAATGATGAATGTGGTGAGACGAAAAGGAGCTAAACAAGCTCAGTTAAGTTATGACTGAGGATGCCAGAGGAATGGCAATGAACCACAAACTGAAGGAAGCAAACATGAAGGACAAGACCATGTCTCCTCCGGAGCCAGCGAGGGTTTTGTGAGTGACGTCAGCGTGACCCAAATCCTGCTGCAAGGAGACAGAGGACATGCTCAGCACAAAGTGGGTGCTGCAAGTAACACTTTCGCATATAGCAAATTCAAATGTTGCTGAATTTCAGGAAGCCCTCCTGATAGCAAGATTGCCTGTGGAAGTGGAAAATCCTCATGCTGCAGAAATAGTAAACAAATATACGGAGCATAAAGGCTTCACTGGCGGGTGCTATAATGAACACAGAATTATATCGCTGCAACAATATACACCCACTGAATTTGACTCCACTTGAAGAGATGAGAGCTCTTAAGTTGCGACGTTGAAAACAATTTAATCGAACCTGGCTAATTAGAATATAACAAGTAGTTTAAAATTATGCAACGCTCTAAAAATCTTTTAATTAGTTTGAAATTCTGATGGCAAATTAGTAAACGTACATCAGTAACTTCCTGCGCTTGATTCAATACATAGAAAGAAATAAGATATGTTTTGTCAATAGGGACACTTTGAGCAAACATACACAAGCAGAAAATAATAACGTAGAGTAAGGAATAATTAATTAATTCAAGCTTCAAGATAAGATCACTGTGTCCTGCTGACCCTACATGTTAATCAGTTGATTGATTAATTGCTACAATCATAATAATTATAGGGTGTAAATCTAAATACATTTAATGATAGTTTACACTTAGAATAAAAATGTCTTTTATGTCTGCTTATCTTCTTCATTTCTTGAAGCCCAGTCATATTTTTTTGTTTGCCATAAATAAACCTGAAGCATTTTTAGATGTTATCTTTGTGATGAGGTAGGCTTATACTTCATTCATCTCATCAGTGTTTTTTTTTTTTTTTTGTGGCCTCCACCTCCTGTCTAATGAAAAATATGTTCCTAGACAGGAAACAATTGATTATGTGCAATGACCAATACAGCTTCATCAAATGCTCATCCTTAAATGAAAGACAAGGGGACACACCAGTAAGCCTATTGTATCGTTATAGACTGCCTTTATCCAGAAGCGCTTTACACACTGAACGCTTCTTCTACCACATAAACACAGTCTGGGGCGACATGGTAAAGCAGATTAGTAGCACAAGAAAATATTTACCAAGATAAGCTAAAGGAAATTTAAAAAATTTTTTTTTTTTGGTTTCTTACTTATAGACAATGCAGAAGACCTTGACATCTACATCACTTTTGATGGGAGTGACTCCATTAAACCAAAGGTATGGGTCCTTGTGTCTCAACTGGCATCACTAAAATCCATCTCTTAAAATGTACATGAAGGGAAGAAACAAGAGTTCCTCAGTTAAATCTGCTGAACATGATTAAAATGTGCAATTAAACACTAGGTCTTCAGTTCCTAAGAACTCACTGAGCCAGTAATGAGGCGTTTTGGTAGGAGTGTGAGGTAGGAGTTGTTGTATGCTGCATGTCCTGCAGGTAAAACTCCTGTTTCTGTAGTTGCCAACCTGGTTAACAAGTCCTACATGTTTGGTCCCAACATCTGCTAATATTACAACTCCTTTGTGTTTCTCCTGAGGTGGAAAGTGGCCTGAAGTGGGAATTTCAGTTGTTTCAATAGCAAAACACCTTGGTGATTCGAGAATTAAATTTCGTTCTGTTTTTAACATTTACAAAACTTGCCAGCTTAATTTTTATCTCATTTTTGCTATTGCAAAATATTTGAAAGTCTTAAATAAGTGTGTTCCTTATATTTCTGAAAAGTATATGTTAAAATCAGTTAAAATCTAGACATTAACACCAGATTTCCTGACCAGTTTCAATTCTGAAGCTCTGGAAATTCTGGATTCCTCTTTTCCAGAGTTGGTATCCATATCCTGCTTTGCAACTCTTGTTTTGCAGTGATATTTGTTAAATAAATAATGCTAGGTTAGAAATTACAGTATAAATATTTTAAGGAGCCACTAAGGCATTTTCAAAAGAAAACGAAGCAAATTCCACTGAGTGAATGAACTTTTGCGGCCTTCAAAGGGTTACCTGACCTTTTACTTTTGCAGCTTGCTTGACTCAAAGTTACAGCATTGGAGGAGATAACAGTGAAACTGTACTATAAAAATAAATTACTATCATGAATATTAAGCAACAAGGATATAATAAACATGACTGCTTACATGATTCTGATTTATTGATACTGATTTGCTAGTAAATTATCACACAAAGTACTCGTTTTAGTTGTTTAGGAACATGTGCAAAATAAAGCTTGGTGGACACTTCCCAAAGACCTTGACATCTGTCACTGAATTCATACTTGGGGATTCTTGATGCCTATTTTTCTGTTATGTGGTACAGCATTGTATTTACTTTCCTTTTCCACATACATATATATATATATATATATTTTTCTATGCTGTCTGGCTTCCTTAAACTGTTTTTTAGCTCTGCACAGTTTTAAAAACTACTATCATGGAGGTTCAGCTCTGACACAGTGGAACAAATCCAGCTGCAAAATCTCCTAAAGGCTGTTCATGCTTGTTCTGTTAAATAGTGCTCACTTTGAGTCAAGAGGTTTCATTACTATATTTATGAACCTCTTGGCACCAAGAGTTGGGATTTCCCAGTGCTAAGCATTAATGCATTTTGCATCACTCTTTAGCATCGGGAACTCTGGATCACTGGTGCTGAGGGGTTAAAGACAGTAAAAAGCAGATCTTTATTTCCAGATAGCAATCTTTAGTGCATGTGTGCATGCTTGCTGTTTGTGTGTGTGCGTGTGAATAGTCTGAGCAGCTATCAGATAACAGAGGGAGATAGCGGGCTGCCACAGTCACTAACAACTACCAGGAACTGCAGATTTTAAGGGATCTCAGCATTAACAGCCTGCTGCCTCTATTCTGCATCAGATATTTGTTATCCAAATTGATGGAGAGTATTCCATCTGAGAATAGGATTATTCTCCTTTAAATTTAAAGCCTGCTTTGTGCTTATGTGGCTTATATCACTTCATGACATGGTGTGTTATGTCAAACCTAAGATTATTTTTGGAGATTTCTGAGACAGAATCTACTTCATTTTGCCTGTCATCAGCCTAAAGCATGTGCCAAAAGACCCCTTTTTTGAAGCAGTGATTCACAAATACCATCTGAACTAAAGGACAGCTACAGCTTCAAAGCAAAAACACGTATCTTGGATCAAATTCCACTAACATTTCATGAAGTGGTCACAGTTTTGATACTTCTTTGCAGAGGATTTGTATCCATACAGTGGGCTGTTTTTTTTTTTTTTAATGTTAATACACTTCAGCTTGCAAGCAGAAATGTAGCTCATCAGGTGCCCTGATCTGTGTTGTAAAGAAAAACAAGCCATGAACTCAGCTGCAGAGAGCATAGGCTAGTTCTGGCTGCATGTGAACACACAGATGCAAATCAAACATGAGTCAAGGAAGAGGCTATTCTAAAAGTGGCATTTGATAGCCCGGGGTGGGAGCTGCAGAAGCGTATATAAACCTGCCTGCCAGGCAGCCCTTCCTGCTTCTTCCTGTTTGTTTTTGTTAGAAAAAGAAGAAAAAAGAAGAATAAAAGGGAAACAGGAAGGAAAAGAAAAAGAAAGGAAAAGAAAAAAAAAAGAAAATGAAAACGAAAATGAAAATGAAAGAGAAAAAGAAAAGGAAAAGCAAAAGAGAAAAAAAAAGAAAAAGAAAAGAAAAACAAAGAAAAAGAAAAAGAAAAAAGAGAAAAAGAAAGAGAAAGAGAAAAAAAGAAAAAGAAAAAGAAAAAGAAAAAGAAAAAGAAAAAGAAAAAGAAGAAGAAGAAGAAGAAGAAGAAGAAGAAGAAGAAGAAGAAGAAAAAGAAAAAGAAAAAGAAAAAGAAAAAGAAAAAGAAAAAGAAAAAGAAAAAGAAAAAGAAAAAGAAAAAGAAAAAGAAAGAAAAAGAAATACAGCAGGTATTTCCTAAGAGTTTAAGAATATCTCCACTTCTCATTTATAGTTTTTCAAGTGTCCCACGTTCGTGGCTGCTTCACAACTTACTTTTTTCTGAGTGCTGAATACAAGTTTGCTTTTCTAACCATCTAAGCGTGCCTAGGTGAAGAGGTTTTGTGCCTCACTAGGATTTTTTTCCCAGTGCAACGCTATCACTCAAAAGTGTTTAACAGTGAATGAGTCAGACCATGAGCTGTCGGTGAATTAGATTGTGCTCCTGATCTTGGTGAGATTATCTGTGTGATATACTACCTTCCCAGGCAATTAAAGCATTAGTGCTTTGGCCAAAATGTAACAATATTCTCCCTGAGTCAAACGGGTTAACAGGCTAATGAATTTTATATAGAAGGGAGTCAAAGGGAGCAGTTTGACTCTCCGGGAAGCAAGACAAATTGCATTTTACTTTAAAGTTGTGGGCATTTCAAATTCAGTACCTGTACTATAAGCACAAGGCAGTGGATTGCAGAAATATTTCTGTGTCCAAGGCAGCATCCTTAAAGAAGAAATTCTTGTTCACTGAGTTTTTTCTGCAATAGGTTGTCTCAGCTCTGCACACTCCCTGACACCATTTTTGGGGGAGGATGTGAGCACTACTCCTTCCTTACATTCCCACATTATTTCTTACTTTGCTTGACCCCTCTTTTTAGCTGTTATCTGGTACAGCTGGTGGAGTACAGCTGCTAAAGATGCTTTTCCGTAGCCACTTTGCCCGGTTTTTCAGTACTACTACTTTCACAATTTGTGTCCCTCAAGAGACATTATAAATCATATTAACTTTGAACTCTGGCCCAGCCTTGGTAAGAACACAAGCCTACCCTCACATTTAGACGTCATGACTTTTACAAGTATTTCAGTCGCAGCCGTACTTCCCATGGCAGGCACAGCTTCTCCCAAAATGGTGAGGTTGGGAAGCCAGGGCTGTGTCAATAGTTGCTGCGAGGTGATGCTGTGAGGGATGGGGAAATCAGACTTACACCCCAAACAACCTGTGCCTGATTTTAACATATGACTTAACATTTCTCTCTAATCCTGTGTCATCAGTAGGAATTCTGTGGGTAGCCCTATTGTTGTTACGCTTGTCATATCGTTTTGCTTTATCATCCCCTTTAGCAATGTGCTGTTTTCCTTTTCCAACATTGTATGTGTGCTATTATGGTAAACTGGGAAGACATTTTCTTTGACCATTCATGACTTGATTCTGTGCCTGCCTACTTTGTGGAATTTTTAAAACATTTAATTTCATTTCTTTCTCCATGCCATTTTCAGACCATTTCTAGAACATTTCCAGAAAGAATGATCAGTTATAACTCCCTGTCTGACCAAGTTCTGCTCTCAGATTGCAAAGGTGCTGTTGGAGCAGGTCTATACTACTCAGTGTATTTCTACTAGATTCTCACCCAAAGATTTGTCATGGTCCTAAATGTAAAGGCTGAAGCTATTTTCTTCTAGTTCATTTAATGCACTATTATCAGGAGTCTTCTCTGAAGTTGCAAAGTTTCTTCCCTGATGCCATGCCGCTATGACACTTTTTGTCATTACAAAGGAACATTTTGTAAAACTGCAAAGTAATGGTCCATGTTAAGGTACGTTTCATGGCTAGTTTTACCTGCCAGAATGTCAGGACCCATAAAGAGGAGAAATTTCCAAAATGAAGAGTCTGATGTCAGGAGAACTGGGGCAGCGTGGTTGGAGGATGCTGGTGCTGGAGAGCCCTAAAGGAGGTAACAGTCCCTTGAGAGGACTAAAAGGTATAAATGAATACAGCTTAAACTACCAGGGACCCAAGCTGCTTGAAGCATTCAGGATGCATAAAAGTGTATTCAGGATCCAACTCCATAAAGTTAGGGTCTACTCTGAATATCACAGCTGTAACCAAGAGCTGCAGTTACTGTGTTTTCAGATTTTCCATAGCACACCCTACATTATCACAGTGAACACCATTTGCTGTTATTCCTTCTGCAGGGTAAATGTACTTTCCTTTAGCCACGTCTTCAAGTACCCATGTAGTGAGGGCCAAGGAACAACTGCTACCACCAAGACTGCTTATCATGCCTGCTTCTCTGCTGGTTCAGACCCAACAAGCCAGCACACATAGACGTGTGGCATTACTCTTGAGGAAGGCAGCAACTTTTAGATAGTAAGTAGGTATAAGGAGAGAAGAAGACGGCACAGAACTGGAGGTGATGACTTTCAGCATCCCTTTCTCTTGCTCTCGAAGACTCTTCTCTTCTCTCCCTCCCTGGCCTTCTCTTTCCATTTTCCCCCCTCATCTCTTCCAGTTTTGCACTTCTGAAATTGTGTAACTGGGGCATTATAGGCTGTTTCTCCTCCTGTTATTACTTTCCCTGAGTGGAAGCTTCACTCACAAGCCTGATGAAACATTTTTTCCCCTCAAACCCAGAGTGCCAATTCTCACTTTGTCAAGAGCTCCAGATAACCTCCATGAGTAGTTCCTCTCCCCCTGCCTCCCGCAAATGCTCCAGGTTACAGAGATCTTGTCACAGCCACTAAACAGCTCCTTCTCTCTCTTTTCTCCTCCTATCTGCCTGAACCATGTTATTTCTTGGATATCTCAATTTCTCTTTGTCTTCTCTTTCACGGTTCTTCTCCCTTGTGGTTTTCTCCATGAGCTTCTCCTGTGCTAACCTACATGTGAACTAACAAGTTGGCTCGCTTCTCACTTCTGCCCTTTCTTTCCACTACGAAAATATTTTCTTAATCACAGATCAAATTTAAATTACACAAATACACTCTATTTTCTGTGCTCCAAAAGTAAAAGAGGAGCAAACTGAAACCTATTTCTTTTTCCATTTGCAGTTTTTTGGTTCTGCACTCTGTCAACCGGCAGTCGGTGTAAACCCAACAGGGAGGTACTGGAGCCTCAGTGATTAATCTGGCTATCATTTACACATGTAAACATTTTTTATTGTTTTTTTTTTTTTTCAAATTGGAGTGAGACACACTGCTTTCCAGATGACATTTCCACCCAGAATCCAGTGACTTCTCCCATATGCACTAATGCTCTGAGCACCCTTGTCCCATGGCAGGTAAGAGCCCAGAAAAATCTTTTAGCCTCACTAGTACTTGTGCAATCAAGGACAAGCCTCAGTTTGGACATAAGGCTGTCTAATAAATGCTATTTGCAAGCACTGGTTTTAAAGCACTGTACTGGACCTACCGTGTACAGCAAAGTTCTTGCAGAAAGTTCTCACTGAGCAGATTACTACAGATTCAGATCCAACAATTTATTGTGTAAGCATTAAACCATTCATACGACAAACACCTGTGCAAGCCAGTTGGCCTAGTCAATTCTTGTTTAACATTTAATTATGAATATAATTAGCATGAGTTAAGAGACAGGCCAGGCATCCGCAATAAAATTTCCACTATGCTAAAAAAATTATAACTATAACAAGAAAAAAGACTAAATTGCAGAGAGTATGTCCCTGCTGTGCAAACTTTGCATGACAGCAACATTCAAATACAAATTCTTTTAAAACTTGTCCATTTTCTTTGATGAGGATTTTAAAGCCTCCACCGTATTTATAAGACCAAATCACACAGGTTTTCTGTTCTTTTAATTTTAAGGCAATTTTCATCACTGATGTATCCCTTTCAGCGAGGTTCTCCTCTTTTTCTCGAAAGGTAAATTGATTGATTTGATGGTGTCACTGGAACACTGTCTTAAGTAAAGCACATCTAAGAGTTTTATGAAGTGCTCTTTGTAGTACAACAGAATTGTGTGCTAGCAGAAGAAAAGAATTAGTAAATATTACAACATATATCTTTTATAGGTAGATTCTTATGTTTAAAAAAAATCAGCAAAGCCTAGAGTCAGGTTCCCTATGGACAGGTGTTATCTCGGCATTTTTCACAGAGCAAAGCCCAGCAGAGGAGCTAAACCACCATATGTAGTTTTTCTATTCATTTTCCTTCAAATAACTTGTTTAGAAATTTCTATGTGGGAAAAAAAAAAAAGGAAATGTTCTGTCCGAGTATTTTCTACCCATGCCCTTTATATTTCTGAACATGTTGGGCTATTTTCCACCTCAAACGACAAATCTATTCATAGATATGCCCTCCAATTTCTTATTCTAAAGTGGTTGCTTCCAGACCTGGAAAGATCTATTTAAAAATGCTGCTGAGTAGAAACAGTTTGCGACTGCGAAGGGAAGGTCACCAAAGGAGAGCCAGGAGGTTACTGGGGCATCTTGTTCCTTGACACCTCTTGGGAACAAAAGGCCTGGAGTGAACCTCTCTTGTTACCAGCCTGCTGCTATTACAAATACGTCAGCCGCCATTTGCATCTTCAGCACAGGTGTGCTTTCTTTCTGCCTCCAGTCTGAGTGGAGACCACGCTAGAGTATGGTGGCTTCAATGGGTGGGAACAAGTTTAAATGTACTTGCAGGCAGTTTATACACCCGCTTGTGGAATATTTATATATTTCCATGGATGGATATACCTGAGACTATGCCATCCATAAAATAATATATTTTTTTTTTTAAAAAAAAGAAATCTGAGTTGTGCCCCAACTTTTGAATACTTTTTTTTCCTACACTTTTTTTTGTTGTTGTTGTTATTGTTCTGTTCATGTTTAGTTACTAGACCTCTACTGTCTTCTGATTTGACCCAAAAGGTATTAATATGATTTATCATGTAAGATTTATTATGGTGACCTTGGGTTTGTTTACTAATCACCATGTTCACATGAAATTGAGGCTTTCTGGTGCCATGCCAAGCCCCAAAACTTCCTTGAACAAGTAAAAGAAGGCTACGAAAACAATTTCAATAGGAGGCTCGCCAACTGCGAAGCTGAAGGCAGTTTGATTAGGACTTGAAGCCCACAGATTGAGATTATGACAGAAATTTGCATAATGCCAGAGACTGATAAGATTTGGTTTCTCAGGAACCTATTACGTGATGATGTTAAGAGACTGTCATGGATTTCTTACAGTGCAATATGCTGACTTGTCTTTCCAAGACGAGTTGGCCTTGAGCCTTGTTCTTTGTAAGCCTCGAGTGAGGTTTCTTTAGATGGCTTTTGAAAATTTCTTTAGACATCTTCTGTAACTTTCCACCAAGATGATACAAGGATGTTATGACTGTCAGAATAAATGAATGTATTTACTTCCTTTCTGTTTCCCAGCTACTATTTTCATAACACTGCATAGTGGTTCAGAGCAGGTCCTGGCTACACCACGTTTTCAACCAATGTAGCTCTGTTCCTTGATCATGATTATGTATCGATGACTGGATTTGTTTATTGCCTCCTGACACAACTTTTTGCCTGATTTGGATGGAGGCTGCCTCTGTGCAAACTCCTCAACAGTTGCATTATTCAGTGCAAATTTCGTGATGGCCTGCTGCAGACCGAAGCGTGATCGTTGCCTGCATAGACATGAGTTTCTGCAGCACATCGCCTCGGGCTGCACACGCAGCAGGTTTGGGGGGGGTCTGAAGCCAGAGCAGAGCCCAGGCTCAGAGCAAACCCTTCTCCTGATGCCAGCCACCCTGGAGATGAAGACAACTGACTGACATGGAGGGGTTCGATGTCTCCTTATAGCAGTGATAGCTTTTGTGGGTTAAAAAACCAGCCTACTGTTCTAATGAAAGAAGCATTTATTGCTTTTATCACTTTTCTTAATATGACTTAATATGACCATGACTTTGTGGACTGGGCAGGACCAGTGAAGACCAGTATCTCATACCAGCAAAACTGTAATAAATTTAATGTCTAACATCTTTCAATAACCCAAAGAGTTATAAAACTCTGTCATATGTAAGATACTAAATAACCATTTTCCTCAGTCTCTGTATAATAGGGTAGCACAAAACATTATAAGATTGATAGGAACGACATTGTGAATTCTGCTTAGCATACACCAGGAGACCTTAATTGATATATCAAAAGGATATGTGTGAAATCAGTTGAAAAAAGTGTTAATAATCTAGTAGAATAACCAAAATAAATAAATAAATAAATCCAGATCTTGAAAAAATAAAAAGCGTTTCTAATGTGGGCCTGTGGTAGTTTCTAGGCATTTAAATTAATCACCATTATAATTCTGAAAACCTTATTATCTCCCATCTAACTCTGAAGGTGCTGCAGTTGTGGCCCTGGAAGGCCCTTAGGTGCCTACAGCTCTACTGCTCCCCATGTAGAGAAATGTTTAGTTTTCTGCTAGGCCCAAAAAGCTTGAGCTCCAAAGATGGGGGTTTCTTTGCCTAAGTGTCTGGGGAGGGCTGGTTCTGTGAATGAGATTTTGCAACCTTTCATTTTTAGTAATCTCACTGCTATGTTCATCTGCCTTAGCTAGGAAGCTCACAGGAGTAACAGATACCTTCATTCAGAAAACTGTCTGTGGAAGCATCATTTTGGTAAAAAGACTTCTATTTAGAGTATACGCATATATATCTACATTTCTGTGCATGTGTGTTTTAAACAATAAATCACCTATTTATCTACAATACTTACATGACACCTATTAAATTTATATTATAGATAAGGAATTGAAATAAAGGTGTAATTAATAGACCTCATTGAAAAAAAAACTTTCCAATGTAGTAATGTTTCCAACCTGTTTCCAGACAAAATCAAAGATCTGAATTCAGGCCTTTCAAACCAGAGACAGATGTTGCAGCTTTGGGAACCTGGTGGAATTTTCCTTTATAGAATATCAGTTTGGATTATTATTTTTTTTAGCTGCAGTTGGACAGATGAACTGTCTATACGGCTTTCTCCAGCTGAACAGATCTGGAATGACTAGTCAGCACTTGAATATTTCCCATGTTGAATTTTCCCATTTATTTTATACTGTGCATATCAGTCATAATTGCAGAGGACACCACAGTGTCTACCACAGTAGATAAATTTATTTTTTTTTCATGCCTTCTGCCTGAGACCTCTCAACAAAACTTGTTCAATTAAATTAAACATTCATAAGCAGCTAACACATTTACCTGCTAATATTTTAAACTTTTTTTTATTTTTTTTTAATTTTTATTTTTTTATTTCAGTGGCTGAAGTTCTCACAGAAGTTTGCATGGCCATACAGATTGAATTCTGCAAATAAGGTGATTAAGTGTTTCAGTTATTGGCACTTCTACCACCTTACTCACATGAAGCACAATTTTACTTGCAGACAATCTCTTGAACCACGTCTGTTGATCTTGCAGAAAATCAATAGAACTATTTGCGGTGCTAAGTAATTTAAGTGTGGCTGAACCTGACTTCATAGCAGCATTTGGGCACACTTTAGAAGTGCATATTTCATCCAAAATACCACAAAATGACTTGCCAGTAATATATTAGACAAAGTCCTTGAAAAACCTGCTTTCCAAATCCTAAGAAACAAAATTAGTATTAGGTCAGAGGTCTTGTGGCCTTCCATTTATCATTTATAAATTCTCTGATATAAGCTATATGGACAGTAATTATCCTGCTTCAGCCTGGCAAGCAGAATTCTGAGATTCTATAATGCCCTGAATTATCTCCTAATATTCTGGCCATATCTAAATTGTTCTAATATTATGGCCATATCTAAATTTATTTGTAGGGGAAATTGAAGGTAGAGAGCAAGCACTTTGCCTAATACACACGACTGTAATATTTTATTCCTATGCACATAATAGTGATGTTAATTAAAATGGCATCATCCAGGAAAAGTAATATTAAGCTTGCCATGGAATTTTTCACATAATCTTTAAAATAGCATCAGCATAAGAAGACCATGGCACCTCTTGGGTACTTGTTCCTCCTGAAACTTCTAGCTAAATGACTAAATCCCCAAGAATTATGGGCTTTACTGTTACTACCCACTACAGGTTTTTACACTACTTCATCTTACTTACCAAGTGTATAGCTCTGTCTGAGCGGTGCTCAGTGCTGGACCAAGGATATAATCATCAAGGCAGTGTGGGAATGTGTCCTAATTATTACCTTTTTCCTAGCAGTCTTCAGGTCGGTTTATTTCTGGTGATATTAAGTGCTCATTCGAGCTGTACTGCACATCCCATGCAATGCATGCTAATAATACTGATTTTGGAAGAATGGACAGAAAAGACAGAGACACAATAGCCTCTTTTTTACAACATCCTGAAGCAGAAATTTTCTAGCAGTGCAGCACAGGCCAATTTTCTAGCAGCTCAGGAAGAGCAATTAACACAAACTAGCCGAAGAATCAGCTGCTATGGAAATGATATTGAAGACAAGAGATTTTTTATTTTGCCTCAGGACTATTAACATGTAGAAGAGGTCCAAAAACACTGGAAATGCCTAATTGTTGTTTATAGATGTTATTTAAGTAGAGATGGTAAGAATATGGATTTGTAGATACTATGGGAGTAAAGGCCAGATAAGGAGAAGATTGATTGGAAATCGTAGATTACATTAGACAGTTGGATTAGGTAGAAATCACCCTGATGTGCCGTAAAGAAAGCAACAAGAATTAGGGATTTGAAACAGTGCAAAGAATGTCTTAGAGTACTAGCATTTTCTTCCTAGGAATAAACTGTCTTAAAATCCCTCTATAAATGACT
>NC_139726.1:6325648-6543745 GCF_964211835.1 Anser anser
AACAATTCTGTAACTAAGCAATCATAATGAATTTACATAATGCGTGTTAAGTACATTTAATTTTTAATTTAAATGTAACTCCATTTAGAGTACCTCTGAAATCATTAATGGAAAGACAATGAAAAGTCATGAATGCTATTAATTGTGAGTAGAAGGCTATTTTTAGTCTCTGTTCCCCACAACCACAGAATACTTGCATAAAAAAGAAAATTGTTTGTTTCTGATAATAGGTCCTAGATCCTAGGTGGAGATTTCTACAGCAGAGACGTTTTAAAGGGGCAGTGCATATCCAGGTAAGACAAGAATTTCGTGAAAAATTCTAACACTTGATTACAAATGTTGTAGTTTGTTGTAAAAATTGTAAATTTTGCTTTTTAATTTCTAAATTATCTCAAATACTTAGGATGAAGTTGGTGTAAGAGTTAAACAAGATAATATTGAATAAAACATGGAGTTTACATGCCTAAAGTAAAATTTTTCAGATTTTCTAACCTAACCAGTCTTTTCTGAGAGCAATACTAAGCTAGAAATGAATTGTCCAAGGTGTGAGTTTGTTTGGGGTGGTGGTGTTTTTTTTTTTTTTTTTAAAAAAAAAGGTATGCATAACCACATTCTCACACTACCCTATGAGTAGTCACAATTCAATGAATTAAGTTAGCTAGATACAGAATTTTGTGTTGGGTCAAGTCTTGTAATAATAATTTCAGAATTTGCTTCCATATGTTTTTTGCTGTCTTCTTATTTTTGCTTATTACTGGGAGGCCAGCAGGGGCTTTGGTAGCTACTCTGTTAGATTCATTTTGTTTCAGACCTCAAACCAGTAATGTCTGCTTAACATTGCACATGAATTCCACGCAGTTTCCTTGCAGGGTAGTAGGATTGTTGAAGTCTTTGCGTTGTACAATTGTTCTACAGGAGATTTTTTTTTCTGAGGACACTATTTTGTGTGTTGAAGAATAACTTCTTAGTTATATAAAAGAAACTTCTATACTTTCCATTGTTCACTGAAATTTCCAATTAGTGTCCACATCAGCTGGAGCTGGTGAGAGTTCTCTGTGAATTACAACATCGTGTTGAACTGCAGCAGTCCTGAAGGTGCTGTGTCAGAAGATCCAAAGCACTTCTCCCAAGCATAAATCTGCAATTGCATTTATTATAACACTCGAAATTGAGGTTTCCTTAGTTTTTTTTTTCTAATGAGTTTTTTTTGTGTGTGTCCTCTCTTTATATTTGAGGATCAATAATACATATGGTGCCCAGAGGGTACATTTGTTTATGTTATGGAACATCTCACGAGCCGTCATTTCCAAGCTGCTGGTCTGCAAAGCCAAGCTGAGTAGATTCTCTAGTTTTCTTTTTAAATGTCACTGACTTCATTTCAGGTTTTTGTTGTTGCTGTTTGTTGTTGTTTTGCCTTTTTTTTTTTTTAAGTATCTTGACAGCTACCTTTCTCTCTGTGTCTCTTTATTCATTTAGTATTTCTCTATAGCTTATAATCTTCCCCATAAAGATTGAAGGGCTATCCTCCTCTCACTCCTCCAAGGTAAAGAAATCCTGTAGTAGTTTGGGACATTAGAAGGTAGGCTGTTGAAATAAATGACTGAATGTGTTGGATTATTTTGCATGTGATTAGTGACTTACGAGTGACTTCAGAAATGATCACATCTGATCATTACTTTTACTCCCCCTGTCCTCATGGACACTGCATCAGAGTTTGCATAAGGGAGCAGGATAAGGTCTCTGCACTCCTTATAATCATCTAGTAGAGGGTGGGCAGTTGGATAGTTCTCAGTACCCAAATGGCATCTGGAAGACACTGAAGTGAGGAAGACTCAGCATTGTCTGACTGCATGGGAGCTTTCCACTCCAGGATAACTGGCATGCTTAAATGGAAGGCAGAGGGGTCCAAAAAAGGAAGTAACTCTGCAGCCCAGGTTTGGCAAGTCATGCCAAAGAATTTCTAAAGCAGATGTTGCATTCAGATGTTTCACCTTCCTCTGCAGAAATATGTCATGGTCATGCAAGTGACCTATAGCTTTTCCTTATGACCTTGAGGTTTCCACTTGCTTTCCAGAGACTGTTCCTCTGGGCTGGACATGACTTTTGTGAACCTGTTATCTTATTCTACCCTAATTCAGCAATCATGTACTTCTTTTCCTCCCATTGTGTTCATAGTTATACCTAAATGCTCACCCTGTGCTTCAGCAGAGGAAGTTCTAGCTCCCTTTAGAAAAGCACGGAAGGCCTCCACCTTCTTATTTAACAGTGCATCACCTACTCTGGATCTCAGACTCAATATAAGAACTCCTTAAACAGTGTTTGAGGATGGTTACTACTAATTCAGTAACTAATATCATGTAATCAGTCTCTAAAGTCAAGACTGAGGCTACTGATGTCAGTAACAGATCATTCATTCATTCATTCATTTTAGAGTTACTGAATCAATGTGGTTGGTATTTAGCTTGCGGAGGTGAAAAAGCTAACTCAGCCTTCATATACAGCGTTAACTGGGATTCTAACCAAGATCCCTTGTTTCATATTGCATTAGTGATTGATTCCGGGGAAATACTCTTGACTCTTTTGACTCTCTTGACTCTTTTCCTATTCTTCTCAGTTAAAGGTGGCCATATGAGTTGACACAAATGGAAGAATCGAAGAGAGGTAAGTGATAATGGTGGGAAATTCCTGTTGCTTATCTGTTTCTGCCAAGCTTCTTTTCCTTCAGATCTATTTCAGAAGGTCCCTTCTGCCAGTGTTTGCATGGGCCTGTTCTAAACATGGAGGACTGAAACCTTCCACAATGAGTGAAGTGCAAATGAGAGGCTTGTGGCATTGAGAACTTCTTGCAATGCTAATTGCTAACTTCCTGCAAAGTTAAACTGATTAAATAGTAAAAGAGCTACTACACCAAACCTAACTTTTATTCTGTCCATCTTGGATAATGCATCCTTTTTTAAAAAATATCTTAACACTGAATCCTGCTTAATTTAAAACACAAGCAATATAATCCTTTCTAAAATACTACTCAAGTCAGCTGGATTTTGTTGGGGCGTAGGAGGAATGGAGAGTTGCCTCTTGTGAGGACTTGTTCTTAAAACAAACTGCTGCTTGAGTGAAAGAAGTGGAGTTGAATAGATCACACTCTAAAAGCAGATCTAGTTATAAATTTTCCATGGACAGGCTTTCTTAGCCTGAGAGTACTCCTGTATTCTTTCCTTCCACCCTGAGGTTGTAATAACAGTTTTATACCTGGTGGAGAACGTGTTTAACTACCAGAGGCTGGAAAAACCACTCCTCTTTATAAACAGAGTGACTGCTGAAATAGTTGATATACTCTTCCTCCAGCATTTTGACTTTAACGCGTATGGTGTTCAAGTTTAATTTTTAAGCTGAGTTTCTTTTCAAAAGGCTGAATTTTATATTCTTATATATCGTTATATCCTTGCATAAGAATATTTTATATACTTATATATTTTTATATTCTTGCATTCAGAGGTATTCAGTATATTCCAATATCTAGAATTCATATTTGTTATATTTATAACATTTATATATTTATGAATTTGAAAGCCAAAATAGTTCAGAAATTATTTGAGATACTGTAGTGGCATTTTGCTTTTTCTTAGCTTTAGGTAGCAGCAATTGTTGAGAAAACATCAACAATCAGAAGAGCAAAAAAACTTTTGTCACCAGTCAGCAATGTTTCTATGCAAGGTGATGTCTGCGGCTTATAACATACCTTCTGGATACCCCATCCCTGGAAGTGTTAAAGGCCAGGTTGGATGGGGCTTTGAGCAGCCTGGTCTGGTGGGAGGTGTCCCTGCCCATGGGACAGATAAAGTAGACAGCACATAGATAAAGTAGACAGATGCCCTGGGCAGAAAATCTCTTGCTTTAAGCTGAGGAAATGGATTTTACTGTAGGCTTGATTTGGATTGGATCAACAGTGGTGCTGGTCCTCTGGGCTTATTCTTTATTCCTTATTCCTGACTAGCTCTGGATACCAAAAATGAATAACCTCTTTGGTCTCCAAATCAGGCAGACAGTGTGTTAGCATGACTAAATCTCTCTGCAGTAGTCTCCTCCTGAACGGAGGCTGGGAAGGGAAGGAATCCTGGAGCAGGAGCGGTCATTCATTTCCATCTACTCTTCTAGGAATCGCAGAGAATAAATTCTTACCAAAGACTAGCTTGTTGATTGATTCTTGAACCTACCCATAGTACACTGACTTAGAGAAGTTACAAACTGGGGAACTCAGTCTTTTTCCAAAACAAACTTCATGTGGTACCGCCTTTCTTGTCTCTTTCTTTTAATAGTCAGAGCATCTGTTCTAGTAAGGACCTGAAAGAAATGCCCTTTTTAACTATTGTTCAGTCTTAAGGAATCTCTTCCTTCATCCCACGTGAAAAACTTACTAAAGTTAAGCAACATGAGACTTGAGAATGCAAAAATCTTGGTATCTATGGCTGAGAAGTCTATCTGCAATCTGCAATGATTTAGGATAAGGATTTCTAGTCTGGATCTGTTTTGTTGCATATTGTAACTTGTACAGCTAGGTTTGCACAGACAACTTGTTTCAATAGATCATTTCTCTCTGTTACTGTCTCTAGATTTGTTCTGTTGTAGAAGTCTGGAATTCTTTTTCCTTTTTTTTCTTTTTTTTTAGGTGAGAAATGTAATAAGCTCACATCAAAGCTGTTCTTTCATCTGTCTGTTTTGACTCTCAAAGATGAGTCAGAGGACACCCACACATACGCTTAAATCAGATCCACTCTTGTGAGTGGATTTGGACCATCCATTAAAGAAAAAGACTCCACAAAGAAGGCTGACAAACTAGCCAGGCATCTGATTAGGCACAGAATAATTTCAATGGCTAATCAAACGAATGAATCGTTACTTGATTACATCTCAGTTTTGTATCAGCTAATCACGAAACCAGAAAATACACTAATGGATGCTGGTTTCTTATAGCACCTGTTCACAGGTACAATTGCTGTAATTTGGGAAGGAGAAGGGAGGGGGCAGCACTGATTTCCTAATCAAGATCTGAGACAAGTAGCAAGCTCTGATATTCTTAATGCAATAGGTCGTTTTTCTCCAGAAGAAAACCATAACTTTTCCAGGACTTGGAGCTAAGCAAGCAGTAGGATGCTGTGATCACACCCCCACATCCCAGAGGGCACTTTTTTTTTTTACACATATATGTTGCTCCTCAGGAAACCTTCTGCATCACATGGTGAAAAGAGGCGTGCTTGGGACATTCTCAAAAAGTAAGACACCTCTCAGGTCTTCTTCCATACTCACTACCCTGCGGATATCAGCAGGGGCAAGAAAGGTCCTTGCAGAAAAGCAGAATGATTTTGAAGTGTGTGTGTTTGCATATGTTTTGTTCTTTTGGTACTCCTGGTTTCTCAGGGGCTTTAATCTCAGACAAAAGGATCACAAGTTATCACATGGGGGGCAGGAGATGAAGATTTCTGAATGCCCTCCACCAAGGTCTCCGACTTAAAAGAGCAGGAATCCTTAGGAATGATTTTAGTCTCTGGAAAGTCCCATTGTGCTAGGTGATAGTACAGGAAGCAGCAGTCCCTGCCCCTGAGACCCTACTTTGCAAGACTGCGTATGTTTTATTTTCATATATAAAGGTATCAGAGGGAGAATGTTGGGGGGGGAAAAAAAGTAGACAAAAACATTGGATTCTGCTTTTAATATAGCCTGGAACTGACAGCTCTTCATTGTATGGATATGAGTTTTGGTACTAAATTGTGAACAAGATCTGACATCTCTCTCCACAGTGATTTCCACAAAACGAAATAATTCTGGAAGTTTTTATTTGCTATGTTGCCTCTTGTAAACTACCTCATGAGAAACAGATGGAAAAAAAGGTGGGCCTTGATTCCTGAAAAGTAGCTCCAGTGCTTACAGGAAGATAGCCAGCCTCCTCCTGCTGTACAGCCCCACAGTTTCACTAGTGTCAGGATTGCTGTGTTGAGTTTGGGCTAGTGCATTAGACTGAAATGATTGCTAGCAGAGCACAGTGCTTAGAGGAATGGCATTAAAACATCTGCCAATCAATACTGTCCATTTCTTTGAAGAACTCTTAGTTTAATGCTGCTTACCTACATACACAGTATCTCCAAAGTCTAAGTAGAGAAAATAGAGAGACCAAGGGCAGCTGGATTAGCAGTATTAAGCCATGGTCAATCTACTGCATGCATTTTAAAGGATTCTGTGAAAGTAGAGCCCTAGGTTCTCTGCAGCGTAAATCAGGGTAGATCCATTCAAATTGGCAGAACTGTGATGATTTATACAGGCTGAGGACTGTCCCCAAGCCTTCCAGCAACTGCCATTTTAAATGGTAGCTTTTGATCTGTCTTTTAAAATACTAAGCCACCAGACAGAATGCATTTAAATTATCAGTGGTGATCAATATATGAGATATATCATAAATCTTTCCTAAACACCATTCAGCTGAATTTCCTGTATTGGCTTAAAATACATTCATCTTGAATCTTCTTTAACTTTTCATACAAGCTCATAAATTGTGGGAAAATAAATAGTATTTGAAAAGACAAACTTAGATAAACACTTCATTAAAAAGGTAGGATGTTACTATTTTTCATTTTGTTGCTTGTTTGTCTAAAAATAAATAAATAAAACAAATACACTATCTGAAGTGTCTAAAGTTATCGGAGGGTAAAACTGATTTGCTAGAATCACATCTGGTGTTCTGTTTAGGATTTTTTCCTACCTACAGGCTTAAAAGAAGGCAATGAAGGGCCCATTCTGCAGGGAACTGAACCGTTTATCAGAGGAGCTAAGTAAACTTGTGACCTCTTTTAGAGGCATTAAAGAATGCCTGGTACCTCAAAGCAGACACTTGCTATTTCTCAGGGTCTTTACATTGTATGAATAGAAGTATAACTGTGTTCAGTCATAAGCGTGTTTTTTTTTTAATTATTATATTTGTTTGTGATATGAATTTGAATAAAATGTTCAGGATATATGGAAGATTTTTACTGTAAAACAGTGATGCTGTTCTTGAAGAATTTCAGAGGTGTAGGAAGGAAAATGTTTCTTTCCATGCTGTCATAACTTGAAGTGCTGCCTTCGTACTCCTGGCCTACTTAGACCTTCTTCACTTTGGTCTTTTGCCCGTGTACCTGAGGCCACTACCTTCTGTGCTGCACAGACCACTGGTTCTCACAACCATGCTTCTAATTCTGAACACCATGCTTCTTCACTGCCCTTCTTCCTGTCCTTTCATATCTGGACATCTCTTATCACGATGCTCTGACCATTGTGCTAGTGCTAATCATTTCATGTCTTCCAGAACTGCCTATCCCTTATCAGTATCAGGAATATTTTCTTAGGGATGATTTTCGAGGTCATTGCTCTTGCTTGGTTCAAATTCCTCTCCCCCATTTCTTTCACACGGAATTGAAGAAATAATTTCTGAGCTTGGTTTCCTAGAGATTCTTTAGAAAGCAGAGGAAGTAAAGGAGTAAGCCAACTGAAAAACATTGGGAGGCTTTGTCTATGTTCTATCCCCTTCATCTTCTTGCACGCTAACAGAGAAATAAGAAGTGACAGGGGAAAGGAATGACTGTTAGCTACAGTTTTGAGATGTGATGTCCACGAGCACCCTCAGTTGCATACTTGCTCCTTGTAGAGAAAATAATCCACCAGCGTGCTGACCGAATAATTTGCTTTACGCTGTACCTAGCAAACAGCAGTCATAGACCAGAACCCTCTGTGCTTGCTGCTCTGTTAACAAAAGGAAAAATGTTTAGAAGACGGTCATCACTACCAGAGCCTACATCCAAAGTGTAAGGCAGGAGACAACAGATGGAGATGGACAGATGGCGAAGTGCAAAGAAACTACTAAACAGTTGATAAGCATGAAGGCAAACGGTATCAACACACCAGCTGCCTAACATTTGTCCTTTATAGGTGTCAAGCCAAGGAACAATGTAAGAATGGTTTTGAAGGATAATGGGATAGCTCTGTGGATGCTTAGGGAAAAGACATCCCAAGCGGTGATGGCAGCAGGGAATGGCTTATCTCAAAACTCTGCTAACATCCAGTGGAGGCAGGAGTTGTCATTTCCAGTGAGAGACAGGCTATGAATGGCATGAAAATGAGAGCAGGTAAGTTATATTTAATGTTGCCAAGAAGTGGGATCTGTGAAGGGATGATAAGGGTCAGTGAAAAAAGCATGAAGACTTACTGTGTAGATATAAATGAGGTAAGACTCACACTTTCAAGACAAAATATATTGAAATACCTGCTGAAAGCTAAAAATCTGAATGAGTTTTAGCATGCTATTAGAAATACGGTTTCAGTTTTTGTATAGAAAGAATCAGCAAGGTTTTAGCAAATCTAAGGCTCCCCTTTCTTGCTTTGAGTGACAGAGAAAAAACACCACAAAGGTCAAGAAAAGGAGTAGAAGGTTTACATCTATTGGACGAAGGAGGCTAACAGCAGGATTTTAGTCATGTTTAGTGTAACATAATAGCTAAACATTTGTGAGGAAATGTCAGAGAGAAAATACAAGATTTGTTGTGTAATAGACAAAGAAGATTTCTATGCTACTTGGATGGCAGTCCATGTAAAGAGATTGCAATGAATTTGTGATTATTTGTGATGAATTTTGATCACAAATAAAATTACACAGAGAAAAGGAAAAAGTGACCAAGGCCAGTTGTTAGGGAAGCCCTTTGAAGAAGCTGAAGTCCTAAGAAGAAGGACCCTTTAAAGGACACACTAAGTGAACAGAAGACAGTGGTGGGTGTTGGTGGAGGATGAGATTTCATGCAATGTGGTAACATACATTGCAGAAGTCAATATACTCCCTTGATGGTTAAATGGCTCCACTGGGAGAACCTGAGAACTTGGCCTTGCACAGATGATGCGCTTTATTTTTTGTCGTCTTTTATTCTCTGTGACTTTTCTCTTTCTCTCTCTCTCTCTTTCTATTTTTATTTATTTATAAATAAATGACTGCATATCAGCTACTCCCTTTAACTGCAGCTGCTCACCCTTCTGAGGTGTTTTGAGAGTGGAATAGATTAAGGATTTAAGCACAGGTGATAGCGGCATTGATTGGAATAAGCAGAAAGGTAGTATTTATAACACAAGCATATTGGCCTTTGGGTAGATAAGTGGTTCATAAAATTCAGTGCAGCATAATGTGAAATAATGTAGCCAATTACTAAAAGAATAAGCATGAAGATTGCAGTCTAAATAGGAACACAACATGGAATTCATATTAAGAAAAGAACCTAAACGGGACTGCAGATAATAGAGTAAACCATTAGCACTATTTCCTGGTAACAATAACAAAAATGAAAAAGAGCAAACAAGTTTCTGAAATATATCTCTGGCAGCGTGGCATATAAAGCTGCAGAAATTATTCTGGTATGCTACCAGTCTCTAGAAAACAGCACTCGGGTTCAGCCACTTCATTATGGGAAGACACTGAAAAGGTGCAGCAGGGGGCTGCCCAAGATGTTTTAGTAACCTAGACATGATTTATGAAGAAAGTTTCCTCTATAGCTAAGGAAAGGGAGATTAAAGGAGGATTCTTATGCAAGCATGCAAGATTCTGAACAAATGGGAAAGGATCAATGCTAAAATACAATTGTTATGTCATGTGAAAAGTGAAAATGAGAGATTTTAGATTAATGTTAAGGAAGAAAATTCACACAGTTTTTCGAGCAGGAGAGGACAAATTTATACTGATGTTGGAAATGGAAACAACTTTGTATGGGCCCACCTGGGAAGTAGAAATTGTCAAAGAACTAACTATAAATGTGTAGAAGAGATTAATAAAATTCTTTGTCTTATTTTTTAAAAGAATAAATCATGAACCAAGTTTTAGTTATTAAATCTGCTACATATTGATAAAAGAAGTCCCCATGCGACAGACAAATGCAAACAGATATCTATCAGCTGAACACTTAAGACTGTAATTGCCTGGAGACAGAGTTTTACTTTCAGCTACCTGAAAGAGAATTTGGTCTGTCTGTCAAAGGAGACAATAAAATATATATATATATATATATATATATATGAAATCTATAACAAATTTTCAGGTTCTAAATAACATACAGCTATGAGGGTTCCCAGTATAAGCAGCTGGACTTCCTTGGGTGGAGTGATCTTTAAAAGTAAACCAGCCTGGAGCTTTTATTCTAAGAGGTAATAGGGAAACCTGTCCACAATATTGAACCTGAAAACCAAAATCAACTTAAATATGCATGGCACTTCTATCACCCAGATGTCATTTCTTCAGTTTAGTCCCTCAGCTGATACTGCACTTGTACAAATACCTTCAGCTTACTAGAGGTGTTGGATTTTCTTTGTTTCCAGACCTGTACTTTGCTCAGCTTACCTTTTCTAGTGATTTACGGTAACTCTGAGTACCCTCCCACAACAACAAAGGGAGGGAATCTGGGCACCTCTTCCATAGAGAAGAACGATGTAGCTCTATCAGTATCTCTGCTCTACCTCTTATCCTGGTCCAACTCCTTTTTTTTTTATTATTTTTATTTTTTTTTATTTTTCTCCTGATTAAGTGAATTTAGTGGTGGAAAGAAGAAGGTGGTATGAAAAAGTATAGAAGAGCGGTAAGAATGGTAGTGGTGGTGATGTGTACCACCTCAGCATTTCTGAGGGAACCAGTACGTTCAGACTTCCCTATCTTCCTTAGCAAACGAGTTGGTTGCTTCTTTTTCCTTCTGGCCGAAGGTATTGCTAGGTAACTAGAGAAACATACTAGTGAACCAAAGATGCTCCCATTACTGATGACAAAAAAGCCTGTAGTATGAGTAAATGATAGGAGAAATTATAGAAGAATGCATTAAGTAAAATGTGCAATGGATATTGTGTGTTTTTTAAAGGACAGACAAGTTTTGGTTGAACATTAAAATAATCTAGATCTTTAATGAGTTGGTATCAAAGGTCTATGCACTGATGGTTTGCTTTCATTAAAGTAAATTTAGGGTAACTACAAAAATAAAGGAATTCCTCTGTGGTGAATTCTTGTGGGAGGAGCCCACGCTAAATCTGTCAACTCTTAGTGACGTGATACTATTCACTTTAATGGGACAGGTAAGCCTCAAGGGTAAAGGTCTGCAGGAATTATCTCAAGACATTTCCTTAAATGCTCTCAAGCTTTTCCTGTCAAGTTGCTGAAAGCTTTGTTTGAATTACTGATGAAAATATTTAGCCTATTAGTTTAGATGCAACTAAAGAAACAGATTTTAGCACTTGTATTAGAATCATGGTGAAATGTGCTATTATTATTCAGACCATGGTCATTAAAACATTGGACAGTACCACATGTAGTCAGCATTTTTACAGATATACAGGTATACAGCAGTCTCATATACTTAGACATGTGTTGCCATTTATTTTGCTGGCATTATGAAAGACAATTTGTTCCGAAAAACAGGGGTGGGTTCTTAAAGTTTAAAAGCGATATTGAGATGTCGTGCTGAGGGCAGATGAGGAGGAAAAAAAAATATTTTTTTGGTCTGTTTGTCTGGATTTGGATAGTAGCATCTGCAGAACAAGAATAGATGACCTACCAGGAGGGAATTCTCTAATCATATCCACAAAATATGAATTTGATTGAAAATACAGATATCTAAATATTTTTGTAGCATATATTCTAATGTATGGAAACACCAACATAAATATACACATATATTTAAAGCTATGAATTCCCTGTACTGCTGTTGGTGGCAGTGGAGAATAAAGTCTTTTGCAAATGCTTACTTTCAGGTGAAATACGGTATTCTAGCATTTAGCTTCCACACAGCCCTGAAGGGCTGCCTTCTTATCTTCTCTTCTTTGTTGACACTGCCAAGAATTGGACCATTTACACTGATGCTTTTGTTTGCTTGAAGTGGTTCTATTCCCAGCCAACAAGCAGACAAGTTAGACTGCTATTTAGTCAAGCTTCCTTACCTCTTTGGCAGGCATTTTGTCTGGAGGTAGCTCCAAAGTGCACATCACACATCCTCTGTGTCCCCAAAGATCTACCAGTGAATCAGGCATTCCCCATTGTTCCTGAGGCTTACACGGACTAGACCACTGCTCTTTGCTTTCTTCTTGGGGTTGGGATCTGGATATAGTCTTCCTTGCGTAGGGCAAGTCAAGAGAACATTTCAGTGTTATCTACCAAATGCATGTAGTGACAACTACTTACATCACATGCTTTTTCTTAAGCGCATTTTTTTTGTTCAGAGATTTATATTAAAAATATTTGATGTTTTGGAGGGTTCTATTACAAAATAACTCCTAACATTAAAACATTTTTATATTTTCCATGTCTTCTAGCAGCTTTATGCAGAATGGGGGTTGCCTAATGAAATGCGAAATATACTCTAAAACTATTTTTCTCACACAGTAAAGTAATAAGTTGTTACATTACTCACAGGTCCAATTTTAAATTTAAATATAACTTCATTTAATTTTACTTTGCAATCAGGTAAATTAATGAGAGAGAATCAAAACAATATGCTGTAATTACATTTGGAAATTATTCCTTCTGTCCTTCAAGAGTGTTCTTTCTGTTTAAGATATTGAAATTTGGTGTCTAAATATAAATTGCAGTAACATCTGCTACTAATTGCTGGTTTAAATAATATAGACAGATCTTCAGGTATTTCATGCTTTTGAAAGGAGGCTTTGAGTAGGAGGTTCTGAGTCAAAGGTTACAAAAAATTTCATGCTGCTAAAAATAGCTAGTATACCACTTGTGTTCTTGATCTAAATTATCTTTTACCTAAAAGATTCTGCAAAGTATAGTTGCTTTAACTTATTTTAATTGGAAAGAAGAACCAGTTTGTATGCCTTTTAGTTTTGCTGTTCATCAGTGCACATGAACGCAGTGTAGGCAAATGTTAGAACAGTTTACACCAAGACCCAAAATATTTTACTTCATCCTCAGGATCTCAGATTTTCAGCACAGATCCTTGTGTTTCCAAAATTATGTATTTGAAGTCTTCTAATTGGTTACACTATGTTAATTATTATCGCAAGAAAAGAAGTCAGTTAGACAAATAAATCAGCTAAAGTGACTTCGGTGTCCAGCAAATGAGCCATGGTCCAAAAATGAATTCTACAAACTCTTTCATAAAAAACATAATTTTGTCCATCTATCCTCTCCCACTCCAGGAATCTATCTAATCCATAGTTTAATTTAGTTATGGGAGGCAGCATCTTCGGTTGTCTCACTCTGATGCCTACTGATACCTTGCACTGGAGGACACACACAACAGCCATTCCCTCCTCAGTTGGAATTGCCCTGTTTTTGTCTCCTCTCTCTTCTGGAGCAGAACCTGGTGGGTCTGACTCTTTTCTTTCACACTGGGTTTATGCTCCTAATCCCACTGACTGCAAAGGCAACTCTGTTTTCTATTTTAATTCAAAAAAGGGTTTTTAGCATATGCCAAACTCTAGATATGTTAGTAACTCCCCCAGATTCTTAATCCTATGTGGATAGTTACTTGCCCTCCTTTCAGTATAGGAAAGCTTGGCTGAAAAAATGCGTTTATGTTTTGCTGTGAAAGGATTAAGTTTTGTGATTATTCTGACCTTCCTAAGGAATGAGTTATCTTGCTTCTAATCTGTTCAGCCACCTGTATAAAAGAGCTATGAATTCAACCTCATAGAGCCCACACAACCTACAAATGATTCATTGTTCCAGTCAGTAACATTTATTAGTATTCCTGAAAGAATCTCCTCCCTCCCCATCCCACTGACCCCAGGCCACCTTCATGCAAGCCTGCACTTCATTTATTGTCAGAAACTCTGAGAAACAAATCTAAGCAAAACAAATTATGACCTGATCTCTCTCTGGTCTTTTCAGTACTTTTTCCACTCAGGCACAAGAATGAATTTGAAAACTATGAGGAATCATGAAATGCATCAGTAGTGCCTCATGTACCAAAGAGTCATAAGCTGATCATGGACAAAAAATACTTCAGCCCTGCTAAGAAAATGTATGCACTGATCCAGATTCTGCACACATTTTTGATTATTGGCCTCATACGCTGCAAGATTTTCCATTGTCTCGTATGGAAAACCATTCCAAGCATGTCTGGCAGTAGCTCGGATCAAGTATAATTTTTCCTTTCATAGCCAAAATGCACCATCTGACATCTACACGTTGGACATTCAAGAGAGAAGCTTGTACTATCCAGCATGAAAATCCTTGCATGAGGTGTCAATTGTGATAAAAAAATAAAATAGCTCAGCCTCCCGCACAGTGGAGGGGAATACCTTCAGCCTTCCGGCAACAAACCACTCTGTTAGAAACTAGCCTACCAACACTAATTAGTTCTGTGCTGTACTGATAGCTACACGATCACTCTGAATCATGCAAGTGTAGCAGTTACTATATCACCTTTACCTACAGTCAAATATCTGCACTCAAAAGAAACAGGCCTGCTGTCAACAGCTTTCGGAGAAGGCCTTCATGGGTAAGCGGCAGTCCGACCAGTTACTGTGGGCCCTCTTTCATGCTTTCTCTTTTAGTATGGAAGTAAATACACGCTGTATTACCACAGTTAAGCAAGAGCAGAGTACATCTCAAGTTGAAGTTTTGGAGAAATGACTTTAAGGTGCTGCACAGGCCCTGGGTGCAGGCAAGGTCAGGCTGAGCAGTGTGGCAGTGGAGCCCTGTGCTAGAAGGAGCTCCTGCAGCCAGGCTCTGCTTTAGTCCTGCCAGGCTGAAGGCTTGTAGGCAGGAAATTCATCCCAGCCAATGTGCAGACTGAGAAATTAGGCCGTTCTTAGACAACACGTCCATGTGAGGTTCACCTGGAAAGCTATTCAGGAAGCATCTTTTCCTGTTGCTTGCAGATGGTTATGGGTTTGCGATGATGTCTGCAGATCCCCCAGCATGGGTGCTGATTATTAAGAAATCTCTGTCGGAGTCTGTAAGGAATGTACTCGTGAGGGAATGAGAATAATTTTCATGTCTTATGTAGCCACTGCTACCACCAATTGGTTTCCATCATGAATTTCCAAAGGCTGTGACTTACCAGACTAAGTACCTTAGGAGGACTGCAGTTCTAGTGTGGGTCTTTTTCATCTTCAGCCTTCAAAGTAAAACGTGGCTCATGAGAGGAGTTAGGGGGAAAAACATTCTTTTGCTTCCACTCATTATTTAATGTTTAATAAGGCACTAAAAACGGTATAATAGTTTTACATCTTCCTTTAAAATGTAAAGGAATGCTGGTTGAAAGCAGGGCTGAGAGATGCAAGGATAAATACAGTTTCAGTAGAAACTGGTCATCTAAATTCAGAGAGATGTGATGAGTCCTTTTTAGGAGATTTGAAAAAATAATGCTGTCTGCCTTGCTAAATTTCATGAGGAAATGAGGAAGCTGGTAAATGATATATCTATCTTCCCCTGTTATTTCTAACAAGATAAAAGATTGCTTTGAAAAAAAATACAGATAACAATTAATAATTCAAAAATCACATCACTCCAGATTTTACATTCTCAGCCACCTGTTCCTATGTTTGTTTTTTTAAAAAATCATTTTAGTTTGAAATCTAATTGTTTGGACAGTAGTGTTCCCACAGTTGTTATTACTTATCTATCATTCACTCTGTTTTATTTTTAATGCATGTTGTGCTACGCTGTGCTGATACTACATTGTTTCAATTGTGGTTGTTTTCTTTTTTGTTATTTTTTTTCCTACCTCTGCACAGGGAATATAGATTATTGTATTGCTTCATTGGATCCTTGAAAGGTCTGTCTTTTATGATTGCTTAAAATCGGTATACAGAGTAGAAAATGGCACTGCATATTTCAAAACAGTAATTTTAGTCACTGAGGGTATGGTAATGAATGTTGGAGGTTTGAATGCTCTGATAAAGATAGTATCACTTCTGCAGGATACACAAATCATCACGTATTCCCATGTAGTGGCAGAAACACAGCAGCCACTGCTCTCTTTCACTCTCTCCCTCCCCTTCCTCTCCCTCTTTCTCTGTTGTTAGAAAAGTAGGGATATTCCCAAACTTAAAAGCAATGTTGCTTTACATGTTTACAATTTTGACACCATCAAAACAAAGGCTTTAAACTCTATTAAAGCCACTGAAATATAAGCACATGCATAACTTAGGGACATAAATATTTCCTCAGAGTTTGTGAATAAATTATGACAGAAGACAACAGAAGATGCTCAAATTTACACTTGATGGTCCATTTTCTTCTTGCTGCCTTACACTTTCTGTGCTATTATTAATTTTTCATATGACCTACTCTAAATTTCTTGCTATCTAAGCCTCTGTGAAGACCTAGTCAACATTCAGGGAGGTATTTTGGCACAGGTTTTAGTTTATTCTTTCAACAATCATTTAAGTTTAGGGTAATTTTTATCAAGTGCTTCCATCTCATTGAACTCAGTGCAACTTTAAGCCCACAAACTAAGTAATTTTGGTTCATATTTTCTTTAACTGGGGGTCTAGGTTGTGAGTACATGTCTTCTGGAAGTTACTTTCTTCACTTACCACTTCTGGTGCCAGGCAGCCTACCATCCCCTCTGCTGCTATTTACTACCACCCTTCAGGTGAGTGTGTGTGGACATTTTCTAGATCTAGTTTAAGTCCAAGGAACATGATTTTATTGGACAGCTTGAATGCTGATTAATTCACATACTTTGGTTGAAATTAAGGCAGTAAAACTTTTTAAAATGTTTAAATGTACCTATTCATAGTGAGAAATTGGTTTACGTTGCCCAAGTTAGAAGCCGATAGTTTTCTTCTGTTTTTTAAACTGTGTTTCTGCAGCAGTACAGGTGTTCATTGCTTGAACACGTCACGCATGTTCATCTTCAAGCAAGAAGCTCAGAAGGTGACTACCTCTGACAGGGAGGTAACTGTTAGCAGCATTGCACCTTGGGGAGGGTATCATAACTTCAGAGTGCTCTGCCTTGCAAAGAGTAATAAAATGCTTTAACATTGACTGATAGAGATGGACAGTATTTTTGGAACTGAAAGTGGATCTATATTTTGTATTTCCAAGAGTTCAGAGGACTGCTGGATCACAGATTTGTGTCTGGTTATTTCCAGAGAGCTGTGATGGGCACAGGCCTGAGATGTGGCCTTTGCAAGCTTTCCTACAAACAGATGTGTTTGGATCTAGGGATCTTAATGTAATCACGATCTGAGCACCACGTGACCTTCCTTTCTGTGAGAAGGTTTGACCTTTGAGTAGGTCAAGATTTAAATACAGCTTTTCATGTTAGTTCATATATTTGACCTTATACATTTTTTTTTCTTTTTCTTTTTTTCCAAAGAAGTGTTCTTCAAACTACATCTTTTGAGCCTGGTAGCATTTGTATCAAATTCACCTGGAGCTTCTATTGCCCTAGAAGCTGACTGAAATGTGGGTCAAGTCTGACATCAAGTGGTCAGATGCACGCTGTTCCCAATGGGACAATTACAGTGCCTCTCCTTCTGTCTTATGAAGAACCTTCACCTCCACTTTTTTTCTCCATGTTTTTTCTTCTTAACATGATTTCTTAGCGCTCTTCCTGCTTTGGTTTCCACCAAGGTCATGGACTGTCATTGCTGACAAATACGTGAAGGATCACATTAGTCTTTTGTTAAGCTACTGCAGCTGCTGAAACAGTCAGCAGGATGTTGGGATTGTGTAAATAAAGTCTTCATGACATAAAAGTGCAGATAAGACCTTTACATGCACTGCTTTGTTTTCCCAATAAACCCTAACAAGATCTATGTCTTTTTAAAAATACTCCCAGCTCTTAAGATGCTGAGCCTGCCATCTGTGCAGGTTTGGAGGTTTACAATAACTGCAAGAGCACTGCAAGTGCTCACACAGTGCTTCCTGTTGTTGAAACACCTTGCAAACACTAATTCAATAATTCTTGTCATTCCGTTCTGGAGAAAGTTAATGAAATTATTCATTCCGTCTTATAGGAGAGGAAATAGAGAGAGAGACCAGAGGAAATTTAAGTGTTTGGCCTGAGACCTCAGGTTTTCCTATGTACTGGCATGCTGGCATGCTACATTCATGTTTCAATGGAATTTGTATCTGTGTTGACTCAAGAGGTACGTCAGGAACACAAGGTTTGTGTTTGGCACCTTGTGCTCCCTTCCTCCAGCGTGGGGTGTTATCCTGCAGTGGCCAGAGGGACAGTTTTTCATCTGTCTTCTCAATGCTCAGCAGACTTACTTTGACCTGTTCAAACAACAACAAATGATGGGCCATAAGTTGTACTATATAAACTTTTTATCTGCACAACCGACTTACTTTTCACTGGAAGAGTAGTGTATGTCTATATCCGCTGCATAAAACAAACAGTACAAAGATCAGCACTTATACTTACTTTATAACTATAGAGTCGGCAACGCAAATACAAATTTTCAGTTTCTCCCATAAATGCCACAGCTTGATAAGATTTGCCATCATGTTTACATCTTTGGACCTCTGAACTAGCTGTTAGCAGGTGGCACCATTGTTTAAATTCATCTCAGAGATGAACTTGTCACTTCAGTATCTTTCCTTCTGGGGTAAATTTGGCTTTTTTGTCTGGAGTAGCAGTAGCAGACCTTTACCTGGCATAAACCAGTATTGCTGCTAAAAAAAATATAGCACTTCCCCTGGTTCAGCATGGCTGTTTTTTGCAGCTCCACAGTGAACTGGATTGGGAAATTGTTATAAAAACAACAACAAAAAATAAGCAACAAAATATCCACCAAGATCTTTGCATATTTTATTCATAATCTCAACCACTTTCTAGAGATCCACGGTAATTTAATTCAGTGTCTAATGGTCACCTTATCGTCTGTGAGCAGAACTTCCTGATTAAACTAGATTTCTTATGATAAACAGCAGCTTTTCTGTGAGGTAAATGGTCATGGTTCACTTTCCCAGTATGTTATCAGTCTGGACAACCCAGATCATTGAGGAGAATGGATATTCAGTGTATTTGATTCAAAAGTCCTGTAGCCTGCTTACCTCGGAATACATGATTCAGCTCTATGTTTAAAAACAAAAATGTGTTTGTCTGGAATGTTCAGTGCTGTACCTTTATTATTATTAATGCTATTATTATTATTATACAAGTTCTATTTTAATATATCTGGGTACATTTCAGTTGCCATCTAACTAATCTTGAATCCTTTATCTTTAGCCTTCTATAATTTCAGTGCCTAGACAAAATTGTGGTGATTTCACTTAATAGTTAAAGGCGTACTTGTGCATACCATTTTCATGGATGGTTCCTACTAAAACTTAATTACTAAAATAATTCTTATAATTTATTTTTGTTTCTGTTTAAATTCTAAATATATAATTTGTACTAAATCATGCTATCAATGAAGTACCAAATCTATATAGATCATTGGGATCCATAGTGCAAGATCTATGCAGCACCAAGAAGATGACAGCCTTTGCCCCAGGTAGCTGGTATTTTTAAAGAGATGGGAATGAAAAAGTCTTCAAGCAAATGACCACAGAAGAGAGACTTCAAAATTTCTCTTCGAACACATTTTCAGATCACTTTACAACTTAAAAGCCATCCAGGGCATGAAATGTCATGTCTGCCAATTCCATCCTGGGTAAAAATAAGCTCAGAGTAAACCTCCTTTCTTACTATTATGGCCATCTGATTCTCATAAAATATTTCTACTGAGCCACGCAGTAGGCATTTTAACCTGATACAGAATTTTTCTATCGAGTAAAACCTAGCCACTACAGAAAATGTACTGAATAGGACTGTGGAGCATTTTAAAAGGGCATTTTTACAAGGCACCTATTGATGCTAGACTGGTGGGTGTGCTGAGGTTCACCATACAAAATAAACTCAGTGGCCAAATTGCAGAGCTATGTGGCCCAAGCTGCATCTTACGAGCTTTGAAAGGAATTTTGGCCAGAGTTCACAACTGTGGACTTTATTGCAGCTCATAAAAAAAATGTACAGTAAATTTAGACAAATATGGGCATTTTTATGCTGAACAGACTATTCAGCATGTGTGTGCATTTTTAGCAAAACAAATAATTCTCTTGTTTAAAAACAAACAAAAAAAAACCCCACTACATATGTCGCAGAACTATACTTACCATTCTTTATTTTAAAGTCATACACAAATGGTTTGTTCTGCTCTGATTAGCTTATTAGTTAATGTTGGATCTGAAAGGCAGTTTTGGGGCATTGTCTGTCAACTTAGTGGAAATTAGGACAGTGAGTGCCTTCAATAGTCTTTGTTCATTAAACCATATCTCTGCAGATGTTCAGTGTTTAAACGTTTCTTTAGCTCTTCTGAAGCATTCTCATTTTTTCAGCTAATGAGGAATGTGTGACTGTATACTGTTCACAGAGTCATTTATTAAAGATGCAAAGGAGGCAGCCTTGTTACTCAAAAGACTGACACCTTTCCTCTGAATATATTATACCCATAAGTGCTAATTCACATTTACAAGCCCTCCAAGAGAAAGATGAGTGAGCTGAAACAATCTATAGAAATTTCTGCTCTCAGGAGAGCCCTGTGAGCATGTTCTTGCAAACCAAGAAATCATTAGTCCCATGGGGAATTCAGCCATAGTCAGCTGTGCTTTTTGTGTGAAGAAGGGTTCACACGCGGGCTCCCTCTGCCAGCTTTTAACTTAAATTACTGTAGGTGTTTACCAAAGTTAGCATACCATGTATCTGCAGACAAGTAATGAAAGGGCAGGCTATGTTTTTTTGGTTTAAACCTCTAGTATCTTTGAGGCAGAACTCCTAACTGAATGGCAAACTAGATGTTAGGTAAATGGAAATCTATCTTTTAGTACCAAAGTCAACAATTTCTTACTGACACTGTGCTCTCATCGCTAGCAGAAATGCTGTATTTATTTAGAAATGAAAGCAAAGACAGTTGTACTTACTTGAAGTGCAGTTTGGAGTAATGGGCCCAGCTAGGGATGACAGAGTACTCTAATAGATTAGCCAGGGAACGTGCCTTATCTGCTTCTCTTTGGAGAGCTTTCTGCTGAATTGATCAACAAGGTGCTAGTGTTACTCCTTAAGACTAATTTCTTCTTCAAATCATGCACATCATTAGTCAACAGGATGGATGGAAAGGTGGTGAGGTAGTTGTTTGTGCTTCTAAGTAGGTATTCATTATGCATGTAACTGTACTTTGCTGGAATTCTTGATCTCCTAACTCCAGTTTGTGTTTTTTACTTTAGCCACTTCCAGTCTGGTTAGAAATTTGTTTATTCATAGATAGTGCTGTTTTTGCTGTTTAATTTAAAGTGAAAATGGATATGAAATTCAAAAGTCTGTTTTCATCAGTTTTACCCACTTTGACACACTTGTATCTTGAAAGTACAGACAATAACCAACAAGAAAGAGAAAAAATATATAATACCCTTGAAATATGCAAAATTAACCCATGGGTCATACTTTATCTTGCTGCATATTATCATGTAATCATGTTTTCTCTGTACTTACATATAACAGAATGTATTGCAGTGAAAAATTAAGATAGCACTATAATGTCTAAAAATATTAGTTGATAGTAATATAACTGGTCATTGGTACAATATGTTCTTTATGGAAACATAAAACAGACATAGGTTGATAGTACAAAGAAGGGGGCAGTTGCTGTAGTTCAGTATATTAAAAATGATAGCATATCAGATACGGCAATTACACTAGCCATCAATCTTCAATAGTTTGTGAAGAATACTGCTAAAATGCAGTGAAGCTTTATAAGATTTGTGATCACAGAGTGTAAAATATAACAGATGCTACAATATTTAGATGCCTGCTGGCATTTACTTTTACCCTACACAGCTCATTTCAGTTATATGAAAATTTTATGTGCTCTGTAACCTCACTGAAATAGAAACATATTTGTAAAGAGCCCACAATGGAACAGAGCATTTTCAAGATATACAGTATTTGATCTGTTTAATAAGGTACGAAAGAGAAAAAAGAAACAGTTGGATTAAATTACTATTTGATTATTATTAAATTACTATTAATACAGAAACGTTGATACATATGATGCCTTCTAATCTGGACTCTCTGCCAAATATGTGTTACTCAAAACTGGCTGGAGAGTCTATGCAGCCATTTTTCGGTTCATAGTGAAATCTTATGGGAGTGATCACTGAAAGTCAAAACTAATGAAATAAGACAGGAAAAGGAAGTTCTTTTAGTTTACTATTTATTTCAGCTGGGAAACATGACAGATAGCTTTCTTTGTGAAATACAAATCTTTCATAATAGCTGCCAGGGATGCTGCAGTCTCTTGAAAGTCTGAAGATTACTGGAGGACTGTGAAATTGGGACCTAGATGTACTTGCTAATTAATATTGCCTTTTGGAAGGGTGCCCAGAAGTACCTTTCAGTATCAAGCGATGTAAGTCACTATGCTTCTAGTCTTGTAGGCCAACGTGTTTTCATTGCATCACATCTCTTACATTATTTACCTTTTCCTAGTTTCCGTTGGGGCTACTGTATTACAAAAATTTAATAGTGGAGTATGCCTGATGTAATTCCGATAATCACTGGACTGTTATACTAAAAAAAAAATTAAGGAATTAGGGTCAAAGACATCCTCTCTAACTTAAGAACCATTCCCAAGGTTTGACCTTGTAGATGTCTGACACATTATTTGATCAGGAGGAAGAATTCACTCAACCCAGACATTCGAAGGGGCACCAAAACTTGCAAAAGCATTTGAACTGGTTTTGAGCAGTTTGTCCATATGGCATTTGGCTTGGTTTCTTTTCAGTTTTAGGTTTCATGAACTGTTTTTTCATGTCGTAACTTGGCAAATCTGCAAGTGTTGGGCCTGCAGGAAACCAAAAGGTTCTGTCTGTTTTTCAGGGAGGGATTGTAACACAGCCCTGTTCAAAAAGCCACAATAACTCTTAGGTAATTGTAAGGGGTTTTTGTTGTTGTTATTGTTGTTTTTAACTGTTAATATTTAATATTGTTACGAACAGACTTGCTCTTACTGAGGTTAGTGTCTGCAATTTTTCTTATTCCAAAAGTTTGACTTTTCACCAACAGTACTGAAAGCATTTAGGCCATTTTTATTTTATCTTTTAGAGCAACTTAAATTTTTTAGTTCCTGTTTACAAATCAGATCTCTTGACATGTATGAAGCCAAAACATTTTTTTATTCTTCTACTAGACCATAAATCATAATATGGCAGAAGGCATCTCACTTTGAGTGAGTTGACTGGAAACAAGAGATAGCTGGGCCTTGTACTGTATTTCTGCTGTGAGCTTGAGCTCCTCAAGCTTTATAAAGATATCTCAGAGACTCTTCCCCCTTTACAAGTTCAGGGTACTTTACTGAGTCACTGCAACTTGACAATACACATGATAACCAAGCTACATTATTGCTGGAGTCATCCAAGCTGCGTGTACTGTAAATCAAAACAGCATTTTGAAGTGAGGTTGCACTTGTATCTCATCTGCTGCATACATACAAAGAGTACAAGCATCTAGCCACAGCTAAATCTGCTAAATTTAAGGTCTGGCTGTTCTGCTGCAAAGCAATCAACCAATCGTTTTCTAGCGTCAACTAACACATTTGGATATTAGGAAGCAGTATAAATTCATTTTGTGCTTCTGCAAAATCAAATTGTGTCCAGGTTAAGGACAAAAGACATGTCAATTTCCCTGTGAGATGACATAAGTTGATTCTATAAATCTCAGATAATATTGAACTATCTATTCATTACATTAATTTTGAAATGTAATCTAAACTTATTTGGAAATATAGATGATTAACAGTTGTTTGTGGTTATTATAACATACTTTTATGATAGACTTAACACTGAAATTGGTGAAATCTTTGGTGTGAGTGAAGTGTAGAAAAGCCAATCAGTTCAGAGAACTTTGGTATTCAGTATTTCTTGATGAATTAAAAGTATTCTCAGTATTCAGACAGTTATATGAACTATAACAGCTATATGAAAATACATTTTTCAATAGCCAGAGAGTCAGTCAATATGTGAATTCATACCATCTCACCTGGCATATAAAAAATAAAATTATACAGAGATATATGTCAACTCTGTCAAATGTCTCCCACTCTTCTCTGGTGACTGCGGTGTGTTGGCTGCAGTACACCTGGTCGAAGTGGGAACAGCTCTGCATGCAGTTTCTAGAGGCCACTGTGGCTTCAGGCTGATGGGATGTCATTTTTGCCCTTCCCATGGTTGCTATTCCTGCTGCTCCATCCAAGCGGTGATTTGCCCAGGTGGCACTGGCAGCAGCAGCAGATGGCCTGGCAGGTGGTGGTTAGAGAAGTTGGAGAAGTATCTTGATATTCTTCTCGTGCCCCAATTCCTTCACCACAGCCTTGCCCAGTAAAGGTGAAGGAGAGCTTGATCACTGCCCTCAGAAGGATCCCAGCTCCAAGGGGGAGCTGTGCCCCAAGAAGCAGGTGATGTTCCTATCACCTCGACTCACCAGCCTCCTGCCTGCTCAACCTGCAACCCCATGCCACCAACTTCCATGCTGCACCTAGCTGTGACTAGCGGTATGTACTAGTGGCTACCAGTAGTTGCTGTATGTATACCTGGCTACATCTATGAGCCTCACTGCTACCTGTTTTTAGGACCCCTCAGAATAATAAGTGAGGTATCTTTCTCTAGTTCGTGTCCTTCCATTTCCCCAGTCCAGCCCCAAAGCCTCGGGAGCTCTCTGCTCTCCGCCATTTGCCTAACCTCCACAAACTTCTTGCCTGGTAGCTGTGCTCCAGGAAAGGTGCAGCTGTAGGGGAGCTAAAGCTGTATGTAGCACTCTAACTCTGGATCTGTCAGCCTGATCCCCTGAGCACTTTTCCATTGACTTCTGTGGGTTTCATTTGAGGCCTTTATTCAGATAATATGCTGGAGTAAATCTGTTACTCAGAGATCACATCCCAAGGGGCAAAGTTTTCCCTGCTTCACATTCCATGACAAATCCATTCTGAATCCTTTTATTATTAATAACAGACAGCAAATTCTGATCTCAGAGTTCCTGAGGTAGAGTCAGTGATATCTGTGTAATTTAAATCAAACCTGTTCTTGCAGGTTTAAGTGAGTTCTAAAGATTTTATCAGTGCAATTTCCCTGTGCAGCTGGGCAAGCTAGCACATAATTAGAGATAAGAGCCAAGAACCTTAGAAGTGCAAGAGGTGAAACTAACCTTTGCTAATGAAGGATATCATGCAAATAGCATTTGATTTTTTTTGTGTGTGTATCTGATGCTACAGCTGAACAAGGTAGAGTTGCTCAATGTTTAATGGTGACTTCTGTGACAGCATAGGTCTTTCTTATTGAGAGTGTGATTGTGACAAATATTGCACAGATGCAAGGGAAAAAAGGTTCTGTCTGTTGAATAGCAACAAACCTGCCCTCTCTTCAAATTAGCTCAACCTTTCCTACTAAGAAAAACACTAAAATGGTAACTACTTCTTCCGCAATCAGAATAGCAGCACAGAGAATGCTGCCCTTCACCTACATGAGTCTCCTGTGAGGCTATATATGCCCCCCAAATGCAAGACATTAGAACTAGTCAGTGGAAGTTATAATTTTTTCCCTAAAGTCAGCTTTATCCTAAGGTTCTGGAGCATAAGCATGACAACCCCCCCCCCCCCCCCATGTCTGCCATTGCTCAGAAACAGCTTTCTGCTGATGCTATTCCAGTAATTTGAAAAATTTTAAATCTGCACAAATTTCCTGCAGTTCTTTTTAAAGTTTTTCAGAGAAGGTGCCTGGACCAATGCCAGAGGAGGTTTTAATACTAGCAGGGAAGGCAAGATAGTTGTAAGGTTGGGCTGTGTTAATGCCAAGGAATTTGATAAGATCGCTAACAGTATCCCTGTGAGTCCAAAGGTGTTTATAAAACCATTGTTACTTTCACGATACTGCAGATATGGACACGATATGCATGAGTTAATGTGTAATTGAAGGTATAAGGTACCCTGACTGTATTGCATGTAAATTCAGTGTGATGGCTTGAATTATCAGCGGGCTCTGAGATATTCCCCAGGTTGGTATCTTCCAGTAGTTATGGGTTCGATGGTATTGTGCCAGGCCAAGGAGACTGTATGAATAGATAACAAGATAATAACAAGTTGCTGGCTAGGTTTTCTTTGTTTCTGCATTTCATAAGAGTAATTCAGAGTAATTCAAGTTGGAAGGGACCTCAAGAGGTCTCCAGTCCAAACTCCTGCTCAGAGCAAGGTCAGCTCTAGGGTTAGACCAGTATGCTCAGTTATGTTTGCTTTTAGAGCATTTTAGATACTGTGTGTATGAGCTGTAATTCCAAGTTACTGCTAAGTTCCAGCCATGCTTTCATGCCTTCTGAAGAGAGAAGTTAATTGCAGGAGTAGGGTGGCTACACTGTTGTTGCTTTTTACCCTTACAATTTCCCTCATGCAATCTAATTAACATCTTGCAAACTCTGAACATTTCTTCCACTTGTGCTCATGTAGGCATAAATATCCTGAGAGCAAAGTATGTTAATCTTGGCCAAGATAATTATGTGGTTTCCCTATTATAAGAGTAGCTGATTGTTTCCTATCTCTGCAACATCTCAGAATATTTGTATAAGAGAGGAAAATGGTATTATTTCCATTTTACAGATGGGCTAACTAAAATTGCATGAGGTTTAAGAGGTCTGAAGTCCCATCCTTATCTTTGTTTGGCACTGGAGTAATTCTGATTCAAACTTTCAGCTATATGAAATCTGCGGTAGAGTGGGAGATGCAATAAATCGATTTAGGAGCAATAGCCACTCTTTAACAATGTGCTTCAGGAAAATCTGCAGAAATTAAGTTGGAGTAATACAGGCATAGCTACCTTTATCTCTTCCACAAACCTAAAAAAGAGAACAGAAAACCCAACCAGGAATGTAGCACTTTTTGAACAACAGATTTATTTTCAATTAAAAATAACCTCCTTCTTTTGGACTACACAGTCTTTAAGAGAAAAGCAATCACTGTATTAAAATTTGTTAGACAGTGTGTCCTAGTCTGTGTGAGGTACGCCAGTGATAAGAATAAGAAATGACAGTGTGACTTTAGGACAAGGGAGAGAATAAATAGCCAAGTACTAACTGTAAAGGGTAAATTTCCTTTGCTTTGTAAGAGCTGAACAACTAGGGAGTTCTGAGAGTAATCTGCAGAAGATACTTTTTGTTTTCATCTGTGTAGCAATGACTACAATACACAGAGGAACCCGCTTCCCTTGCTGTCAATTACAACATATCATTGCTGCTGTCCTGTGCAACTGGGTCAAGAGTTGTGATATGCAGCACTGGTATGAGCAGCTAAGGCGGGTGGAAATTTTATTAGCTGTCTGTAAGAAATTGTTTTGTTTGGGAAATCAGAAAATAAAACACAATGAAGACTCTTAAGGAGTATTTGACAGTGATTTAAAACAGACTCCTAAAAAGCGAAGGCCATCGATACTGTACACAACAAACAGAACGAATAGATGTGGGGAAATAGATTTACTATCTGCACTTGGCAGCCTCCAAACTTAAGGTTCTTGTTTAAATGCTGAGTCAAAACTAGGATTCATTACTTCTTTGCTTGAAATGTTTCTGTTGTGGAGTGAAATGCGGTCAGCAGCCAGAGCTGGTCTTCAAATGAAGTTCTGGATAAGTGCTGTGTCTGTAAGGGGGGCTAGCCTCCAGGTGGACCCTCCAAACTGTCCTCATGTGGCTGGACAGCTGGGTCTACAGATTCCGTGCACATTTCTAAGCTTTCCTGTTTGCTGACAAAGAGTAAGCTTCAATTTAGGCCCACCAAAATAGAAGAAGTGTAATAATATTTGTATTACATACAAAGCTTTGTTCAGCCTCTCTTTGGATAGGGGGGTAGGTTTGTGCACTACATCTCCTGGCCTTTTGTGACCAAAAAGCACAATCTAACCAAGAGAAAAAGAGGCCTGATAAACTATGCATTTGCTACAAATGATTTAATCTTGCTTTATGAATCTTTTGTTCACATTTTGTTTTGTTTTCTCAGTTCTAATAGACCTAAGTAGTTCTGCAAGCTGTGCTCTCACGTGCTACAAAGGTACCATACCATTTCAGTAGCAGACTTGTTTGCTGCTGAGAAAATAGTTGTTAAGAAATCATATAACAACCACTGCTGATCCCTAAAGGGGTTTGCTTCTCCCACTTGCTATTATCTAAATCGAATGTTTTCTGGAAAGACAAGCTGAATAAATAAAATAATGCCAGCAAGGCTGGAGTGCTAAGGAGTCAAAGATTCTGACTTCTCCATTTTAACGTTGCTGTGACTTCACTGAGCTCAGTGGAGTTATTCTGGCTTTAAACGTAAGCCCTGGGGTCCAAAACGCTGCAGGGAAAGAAGCTGTCTGCTCCCATTTCGACGAGAGGAAGGCCACAGCATGACTTTATTTACATAAACTGTCTACCAGATGGAAAGAAACCCTGGGGAAAGGCAGGCACTCCCTACCCCCATCCTTCCTGATATGCGGGGTTTGGGAGAAGGCTCCATCTGATCGAAGTGCCTACCTAATTTCTTCCTGCGGCACCCTAGGAGTCACTATATACATTTCAGAATTGCTTAGTGGGACTAAACTGCCTAAGAGGAGAATGATTTTTCAGACCAGATGGACCAAACCCACTCACCATGGCTTTTACTCAGTGCAGCCATGCACTGCTGGCTCTGTGCTGAGGACCCTTCTTCACTAGAAGGACCTGGAAAGAGTACCAGCAGAGTTAGGCCTGCCCTTAGCTACCCATACATTGAAATCATTCGAGGTTTCAGCTTCATTAGGGAGCGGAGTCTGAGAGGTGCATCAGACCCTGCACTGGGAGTCAGCAGACGAGGGAGGGAGGAGGAAAGGATGGTCACCCGTTGGATATTGCCAGTTTTAGAGGTCAGCATGTGGCTAACATGCTCCTTACAGCACTGGTTTTTATTCATATAGATATAGTTTTACTATGTCTGCCAGAGCGGATTTTTCCTCATCTTTTAAACATATTTTTCCCAGTTTCATACATGGCCTTGTGTTTGGGTGAGGCTACACTGCCTGTGGAGGGCACCTTAGGTGGTGGCCAGGGCAATGCAGACTGCAGCCCCTGTCCCGGGTTGCATGAAGGCTCAGGGCTCATCCCTCACATGAGCTGGCAGGGGTAAAGGTGCCCGAACTAAGTCTGCAGAGCTGAACTTCTGGTGCTTCGTCTTCACGGCATAATGGTGGTGGAGCCCAGGACTCAGGATAACAAGTGGCTCTTGCAACTGGAGACCACTTCTTCTTTGCGCTTGCTCCCATGACAGCTTCAGCAGAGGTCAGCAGAGAATTTGATATCTGATACAAACGTGGCTGTTTGCTGAATTCTAATTGGAAGGTGTAAGGGGTTTTGTTTCTATTTGGTTTTCCTTTCATCAACTCATCTGTCTAGGATCTCTCTTTCTGGAAACAGACAGGGTGAAGAATTTAGTTTAATACACCATTTAAATTCCATAAACAAGACAGAAATCTAGTAGCAGGCAGAGAATATATATTGCAGCAATAAAACTTCTCTGAAAGAATTGCAGCAGCAGCTAGGGAATGCTAATAAGGGTTTCTTTTCCTGTGAAGTAACATTTACAGGCCTAGGTTGGCTTGATTTTCATTTAATAAAACACTACATTAATATAATCACGATTATATAGTGAAGAGAAAACACTTTGGAAACATTTTGACTCTTCAATAATTACCTCTCTGTCTAGCAGTACCATTGGATTGAAGAGATAGGAGGAGAGTGGCTGATTTCATTTTTAAATAAACATATCTTAATCGGGCTTAATACATAAACTTTCAGGTAAAAGATTTGATGAACTTATTTTTTAATTAAAAAAAAATATAAATTCTAACCAATGTCTCCTGGTCAAGCCTATCCCAAGCCATACACAACCTCCCCACAAGGTGCAGGATAATTCTGTGGAGCAGTCTGGGATGCTGAGAGAAGTGACCTGAGGTGGACAGTGCTATCTCGTCTTCTTATCTTGGCCAGGTTTGCAGCTGGCATTTAGCTTTCCTGTCCCAGAGGAGGGTAGGGAGGGGAAGTGGAAATTACAGCCCCGAATGAGCGAGGAGGGCAAAAGCTGGCCTGGGTGCTCACTGCTGCCTCGCACACCAGGCCACGGCTTTGTGTTGGCACGGGTCTAGGCTGGCCACAGCAGTGTCACCTGTCTGCAGCCATAGATATCTGCCAGAATTTCTAAGCTGTTGGTGTCTCAAAACCAAGAAAGCACAGAGAAACTCCTCAGGAAACAGAACTAATCATATGCTGGGAATTCACAGTGAAAATGTGACATAACTGAGTGTTGCCTTCTAATGCTACAACCTTTTTCAAAAACAGAAGTTATGAAAAAAAAAAAGATATTAAAAACCTAATGAATATAAGGAACTCAGTGTTTACTTGAGTGACAATATATGATCCTGGCATCGATATAACACATCTTGCTGCAATTAAAGCCAGTAGTCTACCTAAACAATTTGACTTTATTATACATTTCAGGTTTTTGGTGTATATCTTGTTAATTGTGGTAAGTTAGCAGAGAGAAACAAGCTAATCCACGTGAAAAGACTGCTTCCCCTTGGTTCCTGCCAGCTTGCCTACTGGCAGTTTCCTGCTTAATCTGCTGCTTCATTTTTTTACTCCTCTCTTGCCAGCAATTATATTTCATTGGTGACTGTTGCAGTATAGAGCTGGAGGTGAGCGCTGCTACTTTACCTGAGAAGCAGTATTTCATACTGTATATCACTTCTCAACATATAGAATCTGGAAAATGAGTAATTTCTCATTTTATTTCCAGCATAATTTACTATGCTGAAGGAACAGTGCTGTCAACTTCTGTTGCAGGTGGGATGCGGGTTGCTTCATATCTAAAGGCTTGCCTTGCTTCTGTGTCCTCTCTCAGGTAAGTTAAACACGTAACACATTACGCTTCCAAAACAATTGTGTAGTTTCTGGTCATCTCATTTTGTAGGTTTGCCAAAGGAGCTATGACTTATTCTTTTCCAGAAAATAAATAAATAAATAAATATATATATATATACACGGAAACACAGCTCTTACTGCAGAATGTGACCTTATCAGCCTGAGTGATCCAAGCCTCCAGGATTTTGCTCAGTGTTCATCCTGTTCAAGGAAGCATTTTGGATAAGAGCAGGACTGAGGTCTGGGAACTGGCCATCACAATCATTTTCAAGGGGAAGATTCACATGCATAAAATTAAAATATCCCAGCAGGAAATGTAACAGAGATTGCTCCCTGCCCATCCTCCATGTTGGACTGCCATGCATGCGGCCTTCCTGACTTCTTGGCATCATCACAGGCTGTCAAGCAAATTTTTTGTTACTGGGGCCCTGGGGATTGACCTAGGACAAAAATGTTCCCTGACCCTGGATTATTTTAGGAAGCCTCAAATTTCTGGTTCGCTGCTGGGGTTTCAGAGAATTTGAAGGCATTTGGAAACACTAAAACAAAGTGAGGTTTTCATGGTTGCAAAATGAGAGTCCAGACCTTTTATTTCTTGTATATTTTTTTCCAAGTTCAAATCAAAAGTACTACTCAACATTTGCATTCTCTGGCTATCTTTAGTCTCTACCGTGATTGTTCCTCTACTTATTTTATGTGGATAAGTTAACTTGTATCATTATACCTTTAACATTTAGAAGAGGTTGTTCAAGCCCAGATATGAAAAATTGTACATAAAAAAAAATAATAATCTGGCTTTCTGTGCTATAGTCACTTCTGAAACAGGACAGAGTCATTAAGAGCCATTAAAACTGAGAGACATGAACTTGAAAAATGTGTCTCAAGTCTTGCCTTTATCAAATAATTTTTCCCTTAATGCTTCCTCTCTTCCGGGTGCGGATGGGTATGAACCTAATCTTTATTTTTTTTCATGAAAAGAGAACAGATCTTTGAAGTAATCTATTGCTTAGTGGTTCCAGCTTTAGGAATACCATATATTTCATTATGGAAACTGCTTAATGAACACTTATTTATTTTATGTCTGTGGCAGGGTGTCTTTAGCTACTTAGAAATCACTTGGCTCAGTCTCCCAGGATTTTGATAGCTCTTATGGTCTCCTTTGGTGAGATTTGTGTGCCAGGACATAGGGGACATCCACTAAGACTTCAACATATCCTTATATTATCCCCTTTACAGTGAGGATGAGACAGATATATGCATGGAGGAAGATGTGTGATGCGCCATGGCATAGGCAAATCCCAAACCAATGAACTCAAGCAGCACTGAAATAGTGCTTGGCTTTCTTCTCCCAGCTAGGTGTCATAACCACTGCTGTCAGCAGGACACATAACTCTCCTGCTTTGCTCTCAAACGTTGCCACACAACAGCAAAAGTCACACGGGATAGCCGGAGTGTTACAAACATCCTGATGCCCAGTAGGAGCACTGGTCTCTGTTCAGTCATTACAGAAGCATGAGAAAGTCATTTAAAGTAGCTTTGCTTGTAAGGATGAACTAAATTTGTAATAAGCACAGCTTTGCTCCATTTGGTGTGCCAGCAGTTTGTTGTGGTCACTGTAATACTGTCTCCTTCGCTTCTCTATCAAGCTGGTGTAATGTGGCCTTGTTTGATGCACGAAATATCTTTTTGTTTGATGGTGCAATTAAGAATAAGATTCATTTTGGAGTGGGAAACGACCTTTTCTGTCAGTGGCAATGATTTGTGCTACTCATCCTTTGCACTTTCTGTGATGTCATGGTTCCATGCAAACCTACAGCCCATAGCATTAAGAGAATCGAACTGGAACTTGTGTTTCCTATAGGATAAAAGCAAAATAACTCAGCTATTGCTTTTTATTTGCAGAAAATGGGGAATGGCCATGGAGACTGCACATCTCAATAGCCAGAAACCTGTTTTTTGCACACGTGCATTATAGAGGCACAGAACCTGGTTGGTAGAGATGGGGCATTCCTTTCCTAATCCACCTCATTTTGTGCCTCTATATGTGTTTCTGTTGCTCTCAGTGTGGTTTATGTGAATCGCAAAATGGATCTGAACTCAGACCCTGGCCATGCTACACCACCTTGTTCCCTCTGTCTTGTCCTGCAAGAAATTGTTCAGTTGATGTTGCAGTAAACACGTTGTACATCAGTAGGTGGATGGCAAAGCAGTAACCAAATTGCTGCAGTAATATATATATATATATATGCTATTTATATATATATATATGCTATTTTCAAAGCATTTTGAATGGCCTATTAGATGTAAAAAGAGTTTGGAGAGAGCATTTAAAAGGGTAAACCTTTAGGAGAAGAGTTATGCATTGTTGCTTTAAAACTAGAATTGACCGCTTGGAACAGTGTGTGTTGGCCACATCTCTTGCCTTTTATTGAGCCTAGAGGAATTTAAAAAATATTTCATTGGCATTAAAGCTGATAGAGTCTTTCCATTAAGCAACGTGAAGCAAGTAAAATGCCACACAGCTAGTAACATTGCAGTGGTGTAGATGCTAAAATATAGAAGGTGTTTCAGCTGGGGTCCTATTGTGCCAGGTATTCATAACCTGAAAAGGTTTTGAAGCTTCTCATTAAAGATGATGAGAGTTGCCAGTGCCCAGCAGCTCATGAAATGAAGGACTGAGTCCAAATTATTTCAGTTATATCTTGTAAATGGATTTCTGTTGTCTTTTACACAGATTTTCAGTAAATAAACTAATACTTTTAATACTTGTTAACCAGACCACTGACACTATCAGCCATTTGCCTGAATAAACTCAAAAATACTTTGAATAATACATTAAATATGACTATATTTACTATGAATATGCTATAATTTATATAGAATAGAGTTAAGATCTTTTTAAGTTTGCTAGATAAGAAATGCTTTTATCTCAGTATTAATGAGTCAGACATAATTTTATCTGAACATTTGATCTAAATTAACTGTCTTCTGAGGTGATTATGTTGCTTAGATTTCTACTTTTTTTTTTTTTTTTTTTTTCAGCTGGACCATGCATTTCTCTGCAGCTTAGTTTGCTGATATTTGATTTGTGGTGATAGAGATCATATACAAGCTGGCTTGTTGTTTTTAATGAACTGGATGTGTCGTATAATGGAATTGCTAGGTTTGTGTTAAATTACAGCTTTGGGACTCATTATTGTGAGATGTTATCCACTTTGAACTGGCTTATTTTATCACAAAGAAAGAAATTGAATTTGCTTAAGATGGCAAATGCAGCAATAGATGGGTTGGTTGGTGGGTATTTTGGGGCACCCTGTTGAGCTGATATATATTTTATCTGATCTAATTCACATTCTGCTCAGAAGATGCATACACCCACACATATGTCAAATTCCATGCAAAAGAAGCCTAAAGCAAACAACAGCCACAATATGTTGTTAAATGGTTAAATGGTGCTCTTAAGCTATTGGTCTTTGACCATTTCAACCGTAAATTCATGAGATCCTTTCCTTAGGGCATTTTGTTCCAATTTTCAGTAATGTGCATGCAGAAGCTAATGATGCATTTCTTCCTTCACATATTTAGCTTCTGCGTGTAAGTATTTCAGCACATACACAGAAGCAGTTATCAGGCATTGACGTTTAAGTGTGTGCAGCAGGGTAAATTGTGTAAAAGCCAAAAAATTATATTTCCTTTGACAATTGCAGGCTTGGAAAATGAAGCCTCTGTGTGCCTTTCTTGGCACTTCTTTTGCTTTGAAAAACATGATGAGCTTTCAGCCTAACGTAGTGATGATATATGGGAAAATTAAATAATTTTGTTTACTGAAATAATTTCAGCTGCTCCGTGCGACAATGTATAAGAACACTGTCACACGTTAACAGAAACTGTAGACACATGATGAACATTTCTTCTACTCAAACAGTTTAAATCAAAGAAAAAGGAGTTCGTTTCAAAGGTGATTTTAGGCAAATGCCGAAGGAATGCAAAGTGGCTATAAAGTGGTGTGGCATATGCTTTCGTTTGGCTTCTCCTTAGCTTCCTGTTACAACAGTGCTGGCTTCTGTAAATATTTTAGGCATATAATATGTTAACATATGACAAATATATTAAATATGAACAAATTCTGCAGCAAATTAAGCTAGTTAGAGAGCCTCTGAGACTTCTACCAGTCTAAAGCAGTGTAAGGAGTGGTAGCCAAAAAGGGAGGAAAACATACAAGAAAGCAGAGGGAAGCAGGATTTCTTCCCTGACAGAGCATCCCACCTCTGGCTTACATGTAGAGCGGTTCAGTCGCAGAGTGCATCGCTGTAATGCTTTCCACAGGCAGTAAGCTCACACGGCTGTGGGCAGGAGGCTGGGGTCCCCCAGGAAGGCAGGACACCACGTTACGCAGAGTGTTGTGCTGTGCAGGGCTGATGTGCGCTCCCTTGGCCCACTCGATGCTATGCACACACATCTATCCAGAGCTTCCATCTCTCCAGAGCACGTGTACTGGCTTCCAGGAGCGATGCCTCGGTGATTTCAGTTTTTATGTAGAGATGTTTGAGTCACTGTGGTTAAAGTCAGAGTTTTATAATAAATGAAGGTTTATTGATAGCTATGGGGTCTCAAGTCTAAAATACCACATTAAGGTTGTTCTTTTTTTTTTTTTCTTTCTTCTAAGGTTGTTCTTTTTGTTTTTATTCTTTTCAATTTCTTTTCAACTACCCTCCTCCTAAAATAAAGCCAATAAGCAACAATAAATATTTTTCTTTCAGAGTGTGTTTAGTAACTCATTTTAAATGATTCTTCTCTCTGCGATCCAGCATCACATACTATAAAGGGGGTAGAAATACTAGCTATTTGCCCTCTGCATATCTTAATATTTAGGCTGGATTGCAATGCTGAAGCTGACATTGAACTCTGTGCAGTTAATTTGCTTTTGTTGAAATAACCTTTAAATTATCCCTCCCTTAAATAGACTTTTATTTTTTGCATATTGATGACTGATCTACTCCATTCAAATATGGTATGGTGTTTATATCCTCTCTCCCCTCATCTTGACCACCATTATTCAATAGATAGCATAGCATATACTATATAGAATGACTTTTTTTCCTTACTTTGCTTTCCTGTCTTAAGAATGTTCCAATTTTGCATGACCTTGGTTCTAGAGGCCTTGATTTACATTACATTAACAGGTTTATAGAGTTACTTTATAGTTTGCTTTATTGCTGAAAAACAGAACAGTTTTACTGGTAGAATTTACTGTTCATTTTTTTCCCAATTGTTTTTGGCATATGTTCATGTTTTGCATTTCACATCACTGTTACTAGCAATTACTTTGCTTCCATTTTTTTTTTTTTAAATAGAGGATAAATGAGCATTTGGTATTTTTCTTTAGTAGAGACTGAGTAGATTTGAAAGATCTCCTAAGATGGGGAGAATACTGTAGGTATGATTAATAGCATCATCATTGTAACATAATTTAGTTAGAAGGACTTATACAACTGATAAAGTGTCATGCACTTCTACTAAACTGCAGTCTAAGTGAACTGTATTTCAGGTTTTTATATCCTCATTTCTGTCCTCTGTAAAGATATTACTGTAAGATTCGTACAAGAGTCTTTATAGTCTTACTATAAGCAGTGAAAGTTAAATCAGTTCTTTTTGCATGAAATATTGTTTGTCGGTATAAAAAATAAGTAATTATACTTTTAATAAAGGAATAAATTAGTTCTCTAAGTACATTCATTACAAACTGAAGTTGAGACTAGAAGAGATCTTTTCAAGAATGAGAAGAAATTTAGTTTAAAATAAAGAAGTCTGCCCTTGAAATATGAGTATTTGCAGCAGATAAAGCCTACAATCTTTTGCATTGTAAGTAGACCATAGATCTTGCATTATTTAATCAGAGAAAATAAAAACATAAGTTAGAGACGAAAAAGTGACCTTTTGTTGGTAATTAAAAATATCTCTGTCTTATGCTACTTGACCCAACTCCTTGGGGAAATTGAAATATTGCATTTTAATTTCATGCGTGTGTGTTTTCATCAAAACTGATAAATTCATGTAAAACTTCTTTTCAAAACTTTCTCATATAGAAAGAAGTTTTTCTTGGGTTTCACTTTTTCACTTGTCTTGCTTATGTCTTTTCTCCTTTTATGTTATCAGACTGCTGCGTTGCTTTGCCTTGAATACACCCTGGATTTTTTAAAAGCAAAATTGTACATATTTTCAAATAACTCTGTAAACCCAATATTGCAGAGCACATCTCCCAGTCAGATAAGTGGATTGCTTTTTAGGACCTGTGAGCATCATTTCCAACTCTTCACTGAGTTGGTCATCTGCATTATTTTCCCTTTCTTTCTGCTGTTTCCTTTTCTGTTCATAGTCTGCTGTATTTGCAGACACTAAACCTTTCAGATGGAGTTGTTTTGCCCAGTGTGTTGGCATGGTGGGGCTTCAGTCTTTGTGACAGTGTTTATAGGCAACAAAAATAGAATAGTAAATAGACTCCACTAAATTATTGATTCTCATTACAGATTCTCATCTTGGCACTCCAAGCAGGGTGCTTATCCAGAAATATTTATTGTGCATATTAATTAGGGAAGGCTGAATGAAAATGAAAACTAAAAGATCCTTCACTTTAGTACTTCTTTTTATCTTACCTATTATCTGGCTTGGTTGAGCTGGATGAACTGACATCTCTGTTGTTTCTGTATTCTGACCCCTAAAAGGGGGTGTGCACAGCTGGCTTCTCACTTCAGCTGGCTGAGCCACAGAGGAAGGAATAGTGTTGCTTCATCTGTTCTTACTGCCACTTGTACATTTTTGGCAGTTTCCTTGGCTTTATGCTGAGTCCTTGTACTCTTATTTCCTCCACTACCAAGGCGGAGAATATGGTACGTATTGAGTTGGTAAGTACCTAGTTTTGACTTCACGCATTGATTCACAGAAGTGACACTGTGCAGACCCAGATACTCATGTAGGATATTATCTAATCATTCTTGCAGAAGAAGCTCTATAAAAGCTATGGTTCGTACTACTTCATCAGCCTTCTTCTGAAAGATGGAATGGGCTTAAAATTAAGATCCCCTTACATAATGGAAGTCATAATGAAGGGTATGGCTCATAAATTTCAGTTGTTAAATTGTCTCAGTGGGAAAGGTGACTTGACATTCCCATATTTTAAGGATTTAAAATCCAAATTCAACAATAATGGTAGAGAGTTTAATTATCAGCTTATATTAAGACTTAAATACACGAGGGGCATTTCCACTTTCCTTTATGTGAGCCATAAGCCTTTGACTGAAGATTTGCCTACCTCCAAAGATACAAATTCTGAATATATTTTTATTGGGTGCCTGCTGCTTGTAAAAAATACACCTTATAGGTGCACTTAGCCTACAAACAACAACAACAACAACAAAACCAAGTCACAACCAACAAAAAACAACTGAATCTAGCCATGTAAAAAGAAGGTGAAAAGCTCAGTTAAACATTTTTTTTTAAATGTTCACATTTACACAAAATGTCTTCCAGGAGCATATGACACGTAAGGGTTTTGAGAGTACTTAAAGAGGCCACTAAATGGCCATTAGGCAAAGTAAGCAGCAATACTCCCATCAGAGCAGGAAGGAGCATCTACGTACAGGCCAGGGGAGTTTGTAAGGGGGACCCTCTGCCTTTCCACTCTGACATACAGGAACTCTTGGAGGTGCCTCAGAGCTCACTGTGTTAAAGATGGCAACATCCATAACAGAGCAAACATTGCTGTTGTTCAACACAAAACTGATGTGTTTGATATTTATCGGTGCAATCTAAGATTGAAAGTCTTACTATTGCAAAAAGTCCCTGTATGGCTCGTCCATTTTGGGGGATGGAGCCTGTGGCTTTGTCTAGGTTTAGAAAGCATTGATCACATCATGGGTGCTCCTGTAATATAAATAAATAGTAATTGCAACAGTAATAGTGTAACGCTGCAGAAAGTGATAGTGTGTTTGTAACCACTGCTGAAACAGAGGTAGTGAGTGATGACCATGTTTAGCCAGACTGCTGATGCAGGAATACAGAAACTGGAAAGATATCAACCAGCCTGATTTAAGACTTGGAGAGAGTACAGAGCTGTGAGATTGATAGCACAGAAAGGAATCTTTTGGTTGAGGTCCATGGCCTGCATCAGAGCTTTTGGGATTGATAGCACGCAGCACTATCAATCTCACAGCAGCAAATGGGACGACTATTCTCCATGAAGAATGGGCCATATTAAATACCCTGACATCCACTAGATTGAGAACTGCAAAATGACTGAGGAAGAGTACATGTTTGCAGAGATAATACAGTGCTGATTCTTCATGTAGTTTGTTTTGCACCAAAAAAGCATCAGTGGCTATTCCAAGCTCAGCTCAGCTCATAGAAGCTGCAAATTGTGCTGGAAATAATAATAAAAAGCATAAAAATTTATACAGGGTAGGAATGGAGGGAAGACGTAAAGGAGAGTGGCTACTTAAAAAAAAAAAAGTGTCAAAAATAAGCAACGCAGCTTACTGTGATCTGTTTACCATTTTCCATCTGTGTTTCATTGCATATTTTAAATATTATATCCCATACCTTTTCACGTCGCATATTTTATTCAGAAACTGGCGGCAGAAACTTTTTTTTTTTTTTGTATCCTGTGCTCTGATTTTTCTTGTTTTATGAGGCTTGTGAACCTGAAAGCTAAATCCAATTTAGATAGACATGTCTTGCTTCGGGTCTGTGGAATTACTTGCATGAGTTTGCTTGCACGTATTATTTCGTATATTTATTTAACACAGCCCTATATTCTTCTTCAACAATCCTGTTATATATAACATTATTCCATGAGACAAATATTATTTACTCACTTTAACATTTCAAGGGATGTGAAAATCACTTTCTTCCCTGTGTGGACACAGTTGCCTTACCAAACATTGCTGCTCACGACACTAGCAGATGCATTGCTAAATGAGCATAAGTACCTCATGTGTAAAATGATTCAGATAGTAACAAAACAGAGACAAAGCCATTAAAAGACACAACCCAAGCAGTAAAAACTGTTGTTGCCTTCCAACAGTAGAGAAATGCATGAACGGTAGAAGATCGCCCTGAATACCCTGAAATTTGGAGGTTATTTTGGAGGTTTGTTATTTGTATTATCCTTACAATTTATCAATGTTTTTGGATGCTTAGCATAAAAATAGGGAAGAAGTATCAGAACTTTGTCAATTTTTTTTTTCTAAAGCTTTGTTCAGAAGTCTGTGAAAACCTGACTGTTGCATAAACTTATTTTTTGAAGAGTATGAAAGCAAATAGAAATGTTTATACTAAACAAGGAGTAGCCAATTGCCCTTATTGGAGAAAACTTTCAGCTGTCAATAACGTGTTACTAGATCTCAATGTTCATGTGTGATATTATTTCTTTTTCTCCTTTTTATACCTCAGCGCTTTTTTTTCTTTCTTTTTTTTTTTTTACTAGTTTTTAGTCATTTCCTTAAATCTTGGTTTAGAAGGCTACAGAATTACTTATATTCTAAATCTCCTAGGCTTGACTTTGATAGTATGACTCTTCCCTTAAACCCTTTTGGAAAATATGAGGGTCTTGAAACATGGTGCACCTCACTCGAGGCAAGTTCTCATTTCCAGTGACTCAGGGCAGGACTAAAATGAAAGGATGGTAAGTGACAAAGACCATACCTTTTATCTGAGAAATCAGTATTTCCAGCATAGGTAATAAGAATTTTAGATCATGTTAAAAAAATAGTTTATTGTTCAGTTTTACTGTATTATTTGGTTGGAAGTATTTTTTAAAATATTCAATTTTTTTTTTTTGAAGGAAATTGAATGGCTATTATAGGTTTACTTACTGTAATGTACTGACAAAAACCAAAGTACGGTTAGAAACAATTTTGAACATATACTTGTCCATGAAATACTTATGAGGGTCTCTCAATAAGTCCAAATACCTGGGGGTAACTGACTGCTGGTCTCCTAATTCAATAAGAAAAGTAAACTGTTGCTTCCTGGTCATTAAGGGAGGCATAGAGGTAATCATATTTAGATTCTTAGAAGACATTTCATAATAGTCCAAAAGGGATTTTGAAGTCAAAGGTAAAAACTAAAGTCAGCTGAAGTATTTTTAGTGCTTATGTGTCACAAATTCAGCTTTAGTGTCACAAATTCAGGCTTCATAAAAAACATTGGGGAGAGGCTTATGCTGAAGCACAAATGTCACGGTAGTGTCAAATTGTGACAGATTGAAATAATAGACCTGCGCAGAGGTAGGATGTAGTTGGCATCAGCAGAATATGTCCCTTAATTATAGACTGAATCTCCAAGTAGTAATGCTAACATCAACTGAGTACATAAAGAAAAAAAAAATCCCATGTGTACAGTATAGCTCATTTGGGAAGACATCTAGATTATGGGACCTACCAATGACAAATGAAATTCAGTCCAGGTAAATGAATAAACAATGAAAACAAAAGCTATTCGTAAACTGGAAAATGTGCTGATATCTAGACAAATAAAGCAATCTGGATATTTCTGCATTAAAATAATCCCCAAAGTATTCATCCCAATGTGTACTGGCAATGAAAAACAAATCAACTAGTGGAGTGAATTGAATTACTTGTCCTCTGCAGTATAAATCAAAAGGAGATCCAGGCATTTTTATTGCACCATATGGTAGAGTTGGCCATTATCTAGAGTACTGTTTATAATACTACTCACATCAAAGTAGAAAAGTTATAATTGCTAGACAAGGCAAATCACAAAGCAACCCAGAACAAGAAAAGTGTTAATCTAATCTTCATTAACAAAGAAAAATAGAATGACCATTCAAGTTACCTACAGGGAAAGGGAAAAGAGAAAATAAATAATTGAATTTATCAATCTGGATCTTCTGGTGAGTGAAAAAATAAATAAAATAAAAAATTAAAGTTGAGCACAGACGAAGAAAATGGAAAACCAAGAGAAAGTTTCAACAAAGCTTCATATTCACACAAATTATACATTTAATTATATGTATTATTCCAGACAGTGGTAAGCAAAGGGAGGTGGCATTACCTGCAGTTCTCACACATGCCTGAAGCATACCAGAGATGGGCATACTGACCGAATGAGCTTGTGAGCTGGATGCAAGGCACCAATGCATGAATACAGCTTTGTCTCCAACATAACTGTTTTTAAAGAGGTAATACTCTTTAAATTTCAAACACCAATGGTTCTACTGGAAGAGGTATGAATAAATGAAATTAGGATACAGTAATTTTTGAACATAATGCTATGTCTTTAATATGAAATTCATCTTCTACTTCTTGCATTTCCTCATAGCCTTACCTAACTTCACACCATATACTTGCACAGTCCTAGAAACTGGAGGTGGTTGAGCTTGCTTCTGCCCAGAAGACCAGTGGGTCTTGAGCTGGATCTGTTCCCTGCTGCAGGTTTGCTTGATCATAACTCTGGAGCTCACTGGGCCTCTAGCAAAAAAAGAAGGAACTCAGTAAATAGAAGAGGCCAATACAGAAAGGTTTAAGGACCAAGTCACTCTGCTAAATATCATCTGGTAGGGACAGACCTGAGTAGCTGCTGGAGAGGTTAATTGCAGCTGTTGAGCTGGTTAGAGACCTTACAGAGTCAACAGAGGAACAGCTGAAATGGAAGTGGTGCCCCCTCGCAAGGTCAGACAGGTACGCAGAGACCCTGTGAGTACCACCATCAGGTCTCATTATCCCAAGTCCTCTTGGTAGAAAGGTGCTCATGCAGCTGGCCTGTGAGAGCAGGTGAAGCTGAACAGGAATAAGATTAAGGCTACAGACTGATTTAAAAGGCCTTGCAGCAGGATCGTTCTGCTGCGTGCTTTGGTACACCTACCTTTGTAGGCACTGCTGTTGTCTTTGTGCTGGGGTCACGCAGTAAATATTATAGAGCACTTTAAGTCCCATTCACCTTTCCACTTTTAAACTGCCACTTGGCCTCTTCCTTTAAAAACTCGTCAGGCATCCACTGTTTCGGTTTGTCCTGCTTTGCCTTTGTGCCCTGGGGAGGGCTTGCTGATATAGTTTGCTGATTGCAACTGCCTCAGGATTGCTGAGTTTGCCTATTTTAAAGTTATAGCCACAGATTTAGGAACTCGTGCACTGAAATAGCTCATCAAAGTATGTAGATGGGAAAGAGATTACCTTCCCTTTCCACTACATGGAGCAAATTGAAATGTGTGGAGTTTCCAGATACTGAGTTTTCTCTCCTATGGAAGCACTTGGCTTACACAAGTCTGTTAGAACTAGAAGGAATATTAAACATGTTTCTGCTGAGCATAATTAAACTTATTAGAGACTTGATGAACTGTATTGTCCTATGCTAGACTAAAGACTGCATGGAATAAAATAAATGAAAGAGGATGTAGGAGTGAAAAGAAATTAACATTGAACACCTCCATTAAATTCAATTAAAAATTGTTGTTCTTCAGTGTATTTAACAATGTTCTGGAGATGGAAAATGAAGTGTCTCATTGTCGGCTAAAATTAAAACATTGGAAATATGCTAGGAGATCACAGGCAACGTAGCTACCTGAGCATATATCACAATTATAGCAGTGACCTGATAATTAAACTTCTGTTTAAAGTGTGAAACCTATTGCAAATAATAGGACACTGGAACTTCTGTAGGTGAAATGACAAATAGAAGCAAATATTTTTATTCCTTATTTGTATACACTTTGGTTAAAACAAATAAACAAACAAATAAAAACAACCAAATCAAACAAAAAAAAAAAAAAAACACAAAAAAAATCCACAAACCCTAAAAAGTTAAAGCTCAATTCAGTGTAGTGCTTTGTATTCCCAACAGTAATATCTGTTGTTTTTTGCATCAATAAACACATTAATCAGAAGAAGGAAAACTGAAAACATTATTCAATGATCCAATAAGATTATATAATATGAAGATAGTAATGAACAAAAAATGATAGATTAATGAAAACCGTGATAACATAAAAAATGTAGCCTTCCAATACACTGCTTATGGAATTTGAATGGGTTTCAGAATTTAAGCATGAAAAATTACTCTTGTTATCCTATTTTAAGAGTCCTCTGAGATTTTATGATATAAATTTATAGCACAGTACTTAAATATTGAATGAATTTATACCTTTTTTTTTCTGACATGAGAGGGACCCCCTAATTAAAATAATGCACCATACATCTGCCAGAAGTATGTCAATTCTTTCCTACAGTTGTTAAAGTTTTTATTTTTTTGCAGTGAAACATAACTCAGATTATCATCTTAAAGGTTATTTCTCATTGTAGAGGTTTTACTGTCCACTCCTACTTTTTCTCGTATTTTTTTTTTTTAATGCCTATTCTCGTTGTGTATTTTCATTTCATATAAACTGACAAACTGTTAGCTGGAGTTGTTTTGGGGGGAACATTTAGCAATTTTTTTTTTGTTTGCCCAATTTAAAAAGTGCTTTAAGTTTTAATGAAAAGGGAATTGCAACAAGAAGCAAGAATGCTTCTGTTTGAAAACACATAAAACCACTTTCAGATTGGTGTTTGTTTTTCAGAAAACTTCCATGCCAACTGCATTTTCTCAAGCTGTGGAACAGACTTTGATGTTATTGTGCTAGGAAGTGTATGTGTGTGGCCTTAGACTTCGATCTAGGTGGCTTTCCATGTCTCTATTGTCTGTATTAGACAATAATATTTTCAGCTGATCTTCTGAAAACAAGGCTTATGCAGTCATACTGTTCCTGTGCAAACCTGCTAACAGCTTTTAAACACATTGGCCAACCAAAGTTGACAGAGGAATCAGTGATTACTCCTAGATGTTTTATGAAAATAGGTGGTGAAGTAAAGAAAAGGCATTTCCAGTCTGAAAAGGCATTTGTCTGTGGGATATTGAAATGCTTACATGGGATCATATAAGCGTTCTGGGTATAAGAAGAGTTTCTGAATAAATATGAAATAAAAATCCACACACAACCAGACTTCCTTAGTTCTGATGATGATAATGCATTTCGTTTATATAAAGTATTGTACTTTTTTTTTCTTTCCATTTATTTGTACGCATATCTAAAAATATGCTATCTTTACACTCAAATGAAAAAGAGACATAGTGGCAGGCTAGGCAAGATAAATTCTGTCCCCTAAGACAGAGTCATCTAAAATTTATTTTCCAAGTTCTGATATAAAAATAACAATACACCCCTCTTTACCTCACACCATCTCACTTTGATTTAAAGTGAAGATATTGCTCCAGTTCCTCCAGCTTCTTTAAAATCACACACACATACCCCTTTAAGTAGATGACTTTGAGTTACAAAAGACGTTTGGTAAAGATGGATTTTTAGACTACTGGAGCTTAAGATCTTCTGGTAGATTTCATCACCAACACATGTTCTTCTAAACCTGTACTAGTCCTGAAAAGCTGATGCAATGAATTTATGCTTCCTAGAAAAATCAAACTGAAAGTTTCTGTTTTCATTTTAACTCCATTGACTTCCATGGGTTTTCTGTTGATTTATGTGAATATAAATGAAATCAGAGAGGACCCGGTAGAATATGTTGTAGTTTACACAAAAAGGATTTATCGCAAGGATCATCAAAAGAATTTTTCAACATAATTTATAGAACTGTTTACTGACTATATCTGACCTTCAAAATTGCTATTAAATATTCACTCTAAGGACTGCTCTGTATATTTAACTAAAACCTCAGTTTTGAAAGGTTGCCCAGCACGTTTCTACCTATTGTTTTCCAAACAGTTTCAATGGAAGACAAAAATTAATATCTAAGGAATACACCTACTTAAAGCTGACAATGAGAATTCCAATAATTTTAAAATGAATAGTTCTATTTTATGACTTTAAATGATGACATGATCCAATGCACTAGATTAGGCACTATTTTATTCTTTCCCATTTCCACGATGTGTCCTCATAATCATTATGTGTCTGAAAATTTGTCCTGACTATGATTGTTAGAGTTAACTAAATACTGCTGGTGTGTGTACCCATTGTGTGATTGAGGTCTACACTTCCTTGTAGAGTAGAAAACACTCCCTGTGATTTTATTAGGAAAAAAGTTTTCTTTAACCATATGTTAGTCAGAATATGATACTGCCGTGCTTTTGTAGGGTAGAAACAACCTCTGGAAAAAATGTTAGAACATATTAGCTAATCCTTTTCAGTGATGCATTTTTACAGCCTAATCAAGATAAACCCCAGGAGGGAAGGAGAGGTTTGTGAGATGGATCTGTGCCCCGTGTGGTTTTTCAAATGGATTAAAAGTCCATTTTATTAACAGAGTGCAGTGTAGTATGAAATAAACCTGAAAGCATATGGTTTTGCCCTGCCAGAGAGCCATAGGTTGATGTTCTCATGATTTTCCCACTCCCAGCCTCCCTCTGCCAAGATCCAGCAGCGCTGGGCTAATAGCTGGACCTCACTGCTCCTGGATTTTTGAGGTTACAGAAGTGGCAGTGAGCTGGATGGGACAGTGGTGCCAGAGTGCCTGAGCCAAGCTCTTTATCCAAGGCTGGAGAGGATGGGAGTGGAAGAGCTTCAGAGGTGGTGCCACGTGTTTGGTTTTTTTTTTTGTGGGCTCGTGTCTTTGCAGGCTGAAGGGCAGGAAGCTCCCCTTCTTCAAGTCCTTCTCTGGTTACTGTGGATAGTCCTCGGGTGGGGTGTGCCAGTTATTCATAAATTAAATTTTATAAGGGAACATTTTCATATGCTTTCTTCCCCATTAATAGAACAGCTTTCTCTCTTGAAAGGAAAAAACAGCAAAAAAACCTACAGAGTTTGATCTCAAGAGCTGCAAGTGAATCTGCAAGATAAATTTAAGTTCTGGTTGATCTGCCAGGGTCCGGGGATTACTCCTAGCGTTCAGTCTTTCCATGAGCCTCTGCTGTTTTCCCCACAGCTGCCAAGGCCATCAGGGATGGGTTTCGCGTTCGTTGAAGTGAAGTGCCGTGTGTGGCTCCCATAAAAGGCAGCTGACAGCTCCTTCTTCTCAAACCAGGGGAATGCCAATGTAGATATCCATTCAAGCTATTCAAAACATGCTTATCCATGTTGCAAAATAAGCCCAAGATTTCCTCACATGTATCACATAAAATATCCCACATAGTTCCCTGGATCTCTGTTATATTCCTTAACACTTCCTCCTAGAGCTTCAAAAGCGTTTTAAATTAAGTCAGTTGCAGCTGCTCTGTCAGGAATTCACTAAGCACTGCAGCCACTGAAGCAATTAAAAAAATTGCACAGAAGGTAATTAAAAGCCTTACTGGTTCTTGCTATTAGACTGACATTTTAAATGCCTCTAGATGTTTTATTGTGCCAATAACCTATTTCCCTAGTCTCAAAGAGAAATACAACTGACATCAGTAATTTACTAAAATATTCTACAGGTATCATAACGTTCCAAGTAGAAATCTATATTAAATTACCACAATTTTCTGTTCTGCACAGTCCTTGCTGCACAACTTAATGAAACAGTGGTTATTTGTTAATGGGTATTGGAGCTTAGTCTTTTATTCTCATTCCCAATAGTGGGCTCTGTAATATTTGTATGACTTGTACACAAAGAGATGCATTCTGGTTATCATGTGGGCTGCAGGGACTCAGGCAGAGATTTGCCTTTTTTATGCACAATAATATAGCAGAAGTCCTGGTGTATTGCACAGGGTGATTCTCTGTTCCCTTCCCAACCCCCAGGTGTACTCAAAAAGGAAAGCTAGCAGGATATTAGGCAGTTTGCTGTCTTTCAATTCTAGGTCCGGAGACTTCGTAAAGATGCAGGGAAAATATTTTACTATAACATTTTCCACCTAATAGCCTCAAAATGTGAATGAGCTAATCCAAAACTTCTTCGTAGTGCAAATGAGCTACTATTACTCATCCCTGAAAGGAAGTTATGAGAAAACCACGACAGAAGATAACTGGAGGTTGCCTAAAGTCATTCAGCAATTTACTTAGGGTAACGTAAATAAAATCCAGCTCTCTTAACTTTTTCCCCTTGGTTTATTTTGTATATCCCAGTGGAACACAGAATCTAGCCAGATTTCATGTATGTTATACTTAGCTGCAGAGTGTACGGAAGTAAGACTATATCAGATTGCATTGTATTATAGATGGTATAATTTTTGAACGATAAAGATTAACAGAAATTATTCTGATGTGTAAGCATGAGGACCAGAATTAATGATGAACTTTCAACTTTCATTCCACTTTTTCTCTCCTGAGTGGCTGATTCCTTAGCCTTAATGCTGTGTAAAAAGGAGTATTTTGGAAGGAATTTCAGCACTAAGCAAACCCACGCGTATTTCTGTGACCCATGAGAAAGCCTACATAGGCTAGTTTACATTGACCTCTGTGGTGTCTTGATTGGTGTCCTGCTGATCAATGCTACATGTCTCTACAGTTTGCATCAACAGGAATGTAAAATTGCAAAAACTCTCTTGGCACTAATCTCTGAAGCCACGTCTAATTCTCTTTTATAATGAGGCATTGAATTATTCCATACAGTGAGATGCCTGTCAGTTTGCAGCATAGCTCCCTGGATGCTGTATGCCACCAGAGATAAACAATCAGTAGGAGTGATCAGGCAGGCAATCAGTTAAACAAATCTGAGTAGGAAAAAATACACACATACACTGCTGAAGATGAAATAGATATTTTGATAAAGTTACATAATGAAAATGTGTGATGTATGAATTCAGTGACTGGTGCTACCTAATTAATGGAGAGTTATTTTTGCATAAACAATTAATTTTCTAGAGGAGGCAAGTCTAGGGATCAGAACATTGGGATCCATGCTCAGCTCCCCCATTTTGCAACAGATTTGGCCTTCAGTCATTTAGTTTCTCCTCCCTCTAGCATCCCCACTACCCATTTCAGAACAACAAAAAAAAAAAAAATGGTGCAAAACAACTTTATCCTGAAATGCTGGGATATTCTCAATGTAACTGCATTCAGAAAGTATTTTTTAAATACTATGGTTGTTGAGGCCCTCATAATAAATGAAATGACATAAGGTTACAAAAGTCTACAGATGAAATACTGCCCATGAGAAACAATAATACTAGAGTTGTGGTAGTAATATATTTTACCCCAGTTGCTAAGACTTTAAAAAGTGCTTGTCTTGGCCTCGAGACACTACTCATGTCTTTTTAAAAGCACAATCTAGGTCTGAAGGCAAATCCTGAACACTTCACCAAGCACAGGCCATACCCCACTAACCCTGCAACTTCTCCCTATCTTGCAAGGTACACCTTCTTTGGGTTAGGGTATCCCGATCTGTCATGGTCTCATACCATTAATCCAGTAGTGAGTCAGACACTTTGGTCACTCAGACCTGCTCTGCTGTTAAGTCAAATTGATTTTATTGACTTTGAAGGACACTGAAATGGACATTTGATCACAAAGTTGGTATGTTCTCATTTTGCTATGTCTTGGTTTAAATATCATTGCTTAAAGCCACAGGTTGAGATATATTATTTTCTGTGTTTAACTACACCTTGTCCAGCACATAATTTCCTTGGATTTATTTATGCTCATATAAGTTCCCAGCTGCTTTACAGAACCCTTTTTTTAATCTCATCTGCCACAAAGAATCTCACTAAAATTCAAGTTTTCTTAAAAAAATTATCATTGTCCTCTACTCAGGTTAAAATGTATTGCATTGGCAGTAGTATGAAGGCTGAATCCTCAGCGTGTCAATGATCCCATGCAGTCTGAATTTGATAGGAGCAACACTGTAAAACAAATAAATAAGTCAGTGAGTTTGCTCCTCTCCTTTTAAGATGACAGGGAGGAATCCCGTGAAACTGGACTTCTCAGCTCTGTTGTTTTCACATATAGAAAAGACATCTCTGAGAAACAGTAGTTCCTTTTGAGTTTTGTAGCATGGAAAGCAGCACATCTGAAGTCACCAGCCAGCTGCTTGTAGTGCCTCTGCTTGCCAGAAGCTCTCTCCCCATCAGCCTGCTGACTGAGCTGCTTGTGGGATTTCTCCAAATGAATCACTTAGTGTGGGCAGCTTAAATAATAATGGATTCTCATCAAGCAGGTGGGGGAGCACAGTTGGGTTTAGCAGGGGATGTGTCTGCAGCAGAAGGGAATTTGGTTTTACAAGGATCAGAATCCAAAGCTCTGAGAGAGGTTTTCCTGTTTAGCATGTGACATGAAAGTCTGAGGCAAAGTCTGCTGCTTTAAAGCTTAAAAAACATTTTAATTAGGAAACTTTTTTATGATTAAGTTTAACTGAGTAATAGTCTAAGACTGTTTGGATGGAAAACATAGCTGTTTATGTGGAATTGTAAAGTTGTGAGCTAATTCACTGACATGCAGTGTAATTTGTGATTCAGGTTATCTGCAATATCTAACCTTTTAGTAAATGCCAGCTGCATAATGACTGTCAGTTTTTTCTCCTCAGATATTACACTGCAGAAGGCTCTATCTGACCATAAGAATCTATTTAATAAGACTCTAATGGGAAATGACCAGTATCTGAGCACTACAGATTAAAAGTGACAATGCTAATTGACTGCAGAGGTATCTACATGAAGAGGGACCAGAAAAATCATTTAAGTCTAAATGAAATTGGACTCATTTGATATTTGAAAAAAGCATTACATTCCTCTTGTGTTTAGCAGTGTGAATTAATTGCTCCGTGTATCAGAGAGAAATGGTTTCTATGTAGCAATAGGCTAAGATCGGTGGGGAGTGAAGAACATTAACTTGAAGGCTTTAGAAATACTTATTAGTTTACTAAAATTACAAGTATACAGGAAGGTTTGTATTGTATGGAATTCTGATTTTGAGGAATGAAATGATATTTTGTATATGTGGAGATCAAACTCTAGAAAACATTTAATAATCTGATTGTGTGGGTTTGTGATTGTTAGGAAAACAAATGGGGAGCACAACCACATTTCTTCCCTGAAGATGTAAATTTAAGACACTTTTTCCTTAGACAGCTTTTCAGGAAACATTTTTCAAGTAAATAAAACATGGAAGTAAAAATCCCAGTTGTTTTATAAAGTGTAATTGATAGGAACCTAACAATAAAAAAATGATCATACATGACATATGTTTGTCACATCTCAGAAATGACTCAGAATCATTGGGTATCATTGCCTAATTTCTATATAATTTGCTGTGCACAAATCTTGATTTTGCATTCAGTTAAGCAGGTTGCAATACAAATTAATTTCTCTACCTAATTTTTTATATGTCTAAGAAGGCAATCAGGCACACTGCATTGATTTCCAGGAATTTGTTCTGGGCATGGAAAAGGCAACATTTTCATATTTAGATGCACTAAAAAATCATGCTATTTTTTCTAATGTTAGACATCCTTTAAAAGTCCCAAGGAAAATACAAAAATTCTCTTGTAGTGTGGTTCTATGTACTTCAAAATTGTATGTGAAAGTAATTGTAATACAGAAAAGGCTTAGAGGTTCAATTCGCGCCCCCTCACTCCCCGAAAACTAATCAAATTCTCTTCAGCAAAAGAGAAAGGTCTTGTATATTACAGCAGCATGAGTCATTTTTCCTGATTTTATTTTGTTTTATGTCAAAATGAGTGTTTCGGTTCTATCTGGTTGCTTTTAAAACCTATGTGAATGCAAGAAAAATTGCCAATGAATTCAACACAGAATTCAGAGGGTTAATACAGAAAACAGTTATGCATGTGCTTAACTTCATGTGACCAATTTTGTTGAAGATGGAGGAACATGTGGCGTGGTTCAAAATAAGTGGGTCCATAAGTCTTTGCAAAATCATCTGCTTAGTGTCTCTAGTGGAAAATAAAGAAGGAAAGAAGCACAGTAATTTTACAGGAATATGCACTGAAGAATGCACTGCTTTTCACTGACCCTGCTGTATCCCCTGCTCCTACCTGAGAAAGTATGCAATATACTCTGTGGGACATTCTGCCAATACAAGGAATGAAATAAAGAAGAGAAACAAAAAATAATAATTCTAACTTCTTTGAAATACTGTAATTTTGTGTTATTGTACACTCTTCAGATTAAGTTTCAGGTAATTTATTTTTTAATGTAGCTGCTTTTGTGTTCTGCTTATAGAATGCATAGTATTAAGGTAAAATGAAGAAAACCTTACAGTTCGGAAGACAGATTACATTTACTTTTATACAATAGTTGTTAGACCATTTGTATAACTGCTGCGATGTAAAATAATAATCCAAAATTATTTGCACAGCGTGGATTTGGGAAACATATTAAAACAATCAGCATGAAAGTGAACTGTAGAATGTATTGGACTTAAACATATGACCAAATTCTTCCTTTATATCAGTTTTAGGCTAATATAACTATTGCTGTACAAATAAAAACAAAGAAAATTTCACTGATTTTAGTGCTGCTGGTTCTTAGATAAGTGAAAATGTTTACACTTCTGATCTGAGGTCTTTAGTTTGAAGTAAAATACACAGTGTTTTTCTGGCCTTTGATTTTTTTTTTTGTAGTTAAAAATAAGTCAGTAGAGTGCTAAAGAAAAAAGTGTGTGAATGTTTATATAAATAATGTAACTTTTGTTAAATTTGATCATAAAGGCCTTTGAGGTCTTTCTGTTTCACAAACTGAAAGCTTTTTGAAGCTGGTATGCATAATTCAGTCAAATATAGATACCATATAGCTGGATATTTATATTTTTTATTCAGCATATATTTTTGAAGTTATGTCCTTGCATTCAGCTCACTAGTAACTTGGTTTAGCCCTGTTGAGGCTTAAATACTGAACTCCAGTGTCAGATTTTACATAGGAAATCTATAAACTGCTACTTACTCATTTCTGATATTGGACTGAATATTTTTGAAAACTGGCTAGATAGAAAAGTAGTTGGATTGACTCATATGTTTTCTGCAAAGGCCAAAATTGCCTATGTTTTATTCTAGAGGAAAGTACTGATTGACTAGTGGGACTAACTTGGTGAAATAAGTCACGTGGTTTTATCTCCACAAGTACTCTCTATACTTTACCTTCTTCTTTTCATCCTTTGGCAAGCCAGGACTAACTATAAAACGTGTTTCTTGTAATATTTTATGGTAGATTACACCTCAACAATCTTTGTGGTTGCTGATGACAACCTCCTTTTCTTTCTCAACTTAAAGCAGAGATAAGAAGTTGTTTCATGTCTTTTTGTGCTTATATGTTAGCACAAGATGTAACTGTAGACAGAAACAAGAATACATTAGCACAAGTGCGAGATCTGTATGAAAGTGCGAGACATAGTTCCTCAAAATGATATTTGGTAAGCATGGCAGAACAGATTTTAAAAATGTGACAGAGCAAAAATTGTAAAAGATTTTATTTCGGGGAGTTTAGTCAGTTTTAAAAGTCTTCTCTTAAAGTGAACGTAAAGCAGAGATCATATATTATATTTCTCCTTGTAATATGGTGGAGGGGAAAGGAGAGGTTGAATACAGAGATAAGAAAGACTGCTTTTTCTGAAGATCACCACTATGGAGAGGAATGTGTGTCTGCACAGATTTGCACAAATAGCTGCAGCAGACAGCTTATAGACAAATCATTTATAATACCACAGGATACAACAAAAACTAGTTCTGTTATTTTTTTTCCCTTTTTTATCTTCCTCAGTTTATATAGGAAAAATGCATGTATCCATTAAAAGTATGGTTTTCTTTTTATTTTTTTAAATGTCGATATTGTGCCAGAATCATTTTTAACCTCACTGTAGAATCCATCACTGTCAATAGATATAAGAATGCTTTCAATTTTTTTTTTTGTTTCCAACAACTTACCATTTTGACATGTAAAGAAGAGTCATTTTGTAAAATTCTAAACTTTTACAAAGGTAAGAAATGGCAAAATAATAACAACATTTGTCTTCTGTCAGGAAATATTGACATGGTATTACTACAGCAAAATTGGTTTGTGTTGTGAAGTGTGTCTCATAGATAAATCAGATTTGAGACTTTTTTAAGCTAACTAAATTGTACTTTAGTAGCGATATATATAAGGATATCAAGACACAGGGTACTGAATTTTCTTTCCTTCTTTCTCTCTCCGTTTTTCTTTCTCCCTTTTAATTTCTCCCTCCTTTTTTTTTTTGCTTTTACTCTCTCTCACTCTTTCTTTCTGTCTTGCAAAAGCTGGATAAGAGCAATTCAGTCTGTGAAAAGCAGTTCCTGCTCTTTATCTGCCTTCACTCTTTTTACACTTGTCTCTAATGTGATTGAATATGTCATGAGCATACAGTGCATGCCTCAAGCCTCATAAACAAGCAGTGGCAAGATAACTTCTACAGATTTATTGAAAGATGCCTTTTCCTTGTCAGATTAATTATATATCATTCCAGTATGTTAGGATAAGCCTGTTTATATTTTCACATAATTAAAATATGGGTGAGACACAAGTAGCCAAAATGGCTTTGTAAAATCTGTATAGACACATGCGGTTTATCACACTTTGCACTGAATACTTCTTCTGCCTGAGATGTGCAGCTTTGTGAAGGACTTGCAGAAGATTTGGAAAGTACTACTCCTTGTGGTCATGCTTTACTGAGAGTTGCTAAGCTGACATCTGGCTGAGCATCTTCTTGCTTTAGGGCATCCTCCATGCTGTCATAGGAGGTGCTGGCCACTTTGCCAACTGCACGGTTTGAACGGGTTTCTTCATGCCTTGCTCTGCAGAACACCAATGGTTTTCCCCCATGAACTTGAGAGGAACAGCAGCAAACATTTAGCAGTTCTTTAATACTAGAAAATATCCATCTGCTCTTGGCACAACTGTTTGTCAACATACAAATAACTACGCTACCAGCAAATGGAGCAATTTTCTGCATCTGGCTCATGCTTTCTTTCCTCCCTGTGCAAGTGGAATTTGCAGTTCAGTAAAAGGAATTAATGTAGTTGCAAAAATGTCTGGTTTTGCCACATTATCTTAAAAGGAGTATTTTCAAAAAAAAAAAATGGAAACATGAAGATATTTATTTATTTATTTGTTTGCACTGGAGTACACTTTCCCGCTCAAAGAGAGGTAGATAACATATCTGATGGGCTGTGTTTAATTTTGCATTGTGTAATTAGTTACCTGCTGGAGTTTCTCACAGCTTTTCCATTCGCTTGTATAAAGGCTAATCCTAAGAAACAAGTCATTCTGTGACCAGTGGAACTTATGAAGCTTCGTTTCCTGCAGCTCCCTCCCATGTGGTTTCTCTAGTGTCTAATAGCTTGGTTGAGTTCACACTGCAGGTTTTCCCATAATAAGATACCCAGATTAGTTTCCTTCCATTTGATTTTCTGCTTTCACAGAACAAGTAGAAATTTATTTTAGATTTAACACAATATGGAAATAAAAGTATCTTTTTTTTTTTTAATGTTGGTGTTTTACAGTAGCCTCAAAACTTCATTTTACTTTTTCCCCGTTCTCTGATAATAAATGCCATTAGCTGTGTATTGGATACAGCGGTAATGCTTAAATACCTGTAGTTGCCCTTGGTTTTGCATTTGGGTTTTCTGAAACACTGCAGTATTTCTGAGTATTTGGAAGAGGGAAATAACCATTGTTTCCTCAGATATCAACATATGGTAATTTGGAAAACTGTTTGTTTTTGTAGGATAACCTTGGCTGTTTGGAACAGAGAAGATGATGTACTTTCAATAATTGCTATAAAGAATGTTTGGAATTTCAGGTCCTGGGGTTAGGAAGCCTTCACACCTTTGACAGTTAAGGCAGACATCAAACCCTGTGGAAGAAAGTCTGGGCTGGCCCAAGTAGGAAAGGCAAGGAAAGGCAAGGCTAGGAAAGGCACATGCTGAGTTACGTATATCTGTCTGGCATCTCCCTGCCAAAATTCTGTTTACTTGCAATCACGTGGAAGTAGCACCTACTCTGAGTGTCTCTTAAATGCTGAATCAATGAACCCTGAGGTTTATAATATAATCAATATACAACTTAGCAAGTGACTGATAAGTCTGATTCAGTAAGCGTGTGTTATATTTTGGATTCCTGGAAAATTTGGTCAATGCATTTTGATCCTCTGCAGAAGACTTGAGTCTGCTTTCAGTTAGTTTTGCTTAAATCCAGAGAAATTTCATGGTTTCCAGTTGTTTCGTGGCAGGCTGTGACTGGGGGAAATAAGGAGAATGTGTAGTTTTGATGTGAGTTGCCTTTAATGCACTTATTAAACATATCCATACTAGTGATAGATTGAAAACATTTACAGAAATAAAAGTGACCAGGCTCCAAGGGGTTCTCAGACTTGCTCCACTTGGAACTGGAATTATTGTCTCTTGCAGCAGCCAGGTGATACTGCAGAAATGCTGGCGGATCCCAGTTGGCCAAGCTCAGATCTCATAACAATTTCATTCAGTTTCAAACCCACTGACTTCTGTGGTTTCTGTTTTAAATTGGCATAGCTCAGATATGCTCTTGTCCTAAGAATTCAATGTTTGGGTAAAGTAATTTGGGAACTGAGTGCTTTGCAAGTGAATTCCTTGTGTGACAGTGACAGAGATGTTCAGGATCCTGAGGAGAATGCCATACTGGACAGAAAGGATATGGGCATACTGTCTTACAAATGGACCTTCTTGTCATTACTAGATTTTTGCAGATGTCTGTGCTTGTTATCAAACTCCTTCCCAATATGGGAAAGTAAACATAGTCTCCGTGGGACAGATGTTTTCTTCTGTAAACTGCAACAGGTCCCAGGGGATAAAAATCCTAGTGTGCAGGACTTCCATGCTTTGGCTCTCAAGGCTGGTAGGTAGTCTCTGTTATTGGTGTAAATTTCTCTGAAATTTGGAGCCCTTAAGCTAGGGAAGCGCTCGGATCCATTTTGGCTCACTATGAAAGAGGGAGCCCTAGGTATTTTGGAGCCAGGTCATGCCTGCACAATGGAGTTTGAATATGTTAATTTTCTCCTAATCACAAACTTGTCACATGCCACACAGGTTACTTCTTTGATTTATGGGAACGTTCTTGAGAGGACAGTTGATGCTTGTCACATCATTAAGATAACTGTGGTTCGGGAGTTGTTCAGCTGCTTGATAATACATTGGAATATTTGTCTGCTCTTATTTCCCTGGAATGGATACTAACCAAGAAGATTTTACCAGAAAATTCTTGTTCTAATAACATCAATAATAATCAAAGTTACTACCAGCAATGCCTAATTTACATTTATTAGAACTATCATACAGCAGTAAATCACCAATATTATATATAATTATATAGCAGCACCAGACATTATTTCCTTCCTGTTAGCAATTGCTGCTGGAGGTCTCGGACAAGACAAGCTGAAGCCAATTCACCCAATTTCTACCTTCTAGGAGAGTAGGTGGTGGTATCCACCTCGCTGGGAGTGTGCTCCTTCTCTCTGCAGCACCGTTTTCATGGAGCTCGGAGAACTGAGAGAGGCTCCTTCTGCCCCTTGCTTGAACTCTGTGCACATTTCTCTGGGATTGATTTAAAAGCAAAATAAATAAAATAAATAAATAAATAAATACATCTCTTGTGCGCATAAGTATTTGGTTGTTTGAGCAAACATGATGTTAGAATGTAAAAAGCAGGCTGATAGTCTGCCTAGGTTCATTGGAAAAAGTGAGTATGAGGTGTTTTTCAGTACATTTCCCTGAAGGAAGCGTAGCTCTTCCATTAAGTTATGTATTAAGACTTCTCTCCAATAAAAGGTCAAGTGCAGCCTCACAAGACATGCGAAGACACAGTCTAGATTAAGAAACATACACTTGATATATTCAGATGCAATGGCAGAAAAGAAGAAGTTAGACAGGAATTTCAAGCTATGCATTTAGAGAGTTTCTTCCCCTCCTTGCAGCTGTTCCCATTACCTTGTTATTGGCTCTGTGGATCTCAGAGACAGATACTCTAAGAGTGGCTGAATTTTTCCAGTTGTTTCAGATGAAATGGTATGAATAGGAAACTGTCTTCCTTCAGCATACATTTCTGAGTGCAGAAAGAATGATGGAGCACAGAAACTGTTTCTTGCCGATCAATAAGTTAAATAAATACATGAATAAAACACTACCTTAAACATCTTAACTGCCAAAGAAGAGAAGAAGGTCAGGACCTCTCAATCTTAAAAATGGGTACAATTCTGATAATACAAAGCTTCAGCCTTCAATCTGAGGTTACCAAGATGAATCCTGAGGCTCCAGATTTCCATAAAATCACTGTGTCCTACCTCTCTACAGTGTTCAAAACAGAGGACTGATGGGTGGCCACCTCGTAGAAATGGAAGCAATACAAAATAATTAAGAAAAAAAGGAAAAAAAAAATAAAACAGGAAAAAAAAGCAGATAGCGAGTGATAAGGACATTTTGCATTAGTCACAAAGAGCTTAGTGCCTTGAAATATTGTGCCCAGGCTTTGCTTCTAGACATTTAAGCACATGTAAATCACACAGCAAATCATTATGGTGCCAATGGGTGTTCTGAGCCATCGTAAGATTTCTCAAGCATTTTCATTACTTTCTTTTCAGGGGGTTATAAGCAGCATGAATTAAAGAATAGATTTTTGTAACAGTAGCCACTTTTTAATTTTCCATATGACAACTCTCTTTTAATTGCTCATTCACACCAACAGAGCCTGGTGCAGAGGTGTTGTGCACATGCCGTGGGCAGGCTCCACAAACACATAACTCACTCCGTACAAACTAGTGAGGAAGCCAAGCTCTACATCACAGCCAACATAGTGGGCAGACAATGCCATACAAAAAATGATATCACTTTTAAAGGTAGATAGTGTGTTTCTCTAATGGATTTTAGTTACCTATTTATGTTTGGCGGGCTTTCCTCAGGCATGTCTAGGGCTTCCAGGAAATAACGGATAAAAATGTAGTACATTTGTAAAAAGAAAACAAACAAACAAACAAACAAAAAACAAACAACAAAACAAACAAAACAAAAACCTACATCAGCCCTGGAAGCTGATGATCAGAGCAAGCTGCAGCCTGGCCCTGGCTGGGAAGCCCCAGTCCCAGCACCCATTCTGCGGCAGCTCTCTGATTGGTATCGGTGTGACGATGTTATGGCACTTATGCCAGGAGCTCACAGTTTCAGCGTCTTCACACATTGACAGTGTGCATCCCTTTTTACTAAAACCCTGCACGAGAATCTAAACCTAAATTCAGCCATTGTTCGCCTAAATATACAACCTCATATTTCATTCAGGCTTACTTCAGTGGGGCTGTTTCTCACTGATTGCAGCTGAATGGCAGACAAATCAAGCTTATTATGTTTAAGAGATGTGAATATTTTTATTTTATTATTATTTTCTCTTTTTTTTTTTTTTTTTCAGTGGGCCTGATTCCAAAGTGGTACCATTTGCACCAGAGTATACAGGGAGCAATCACCTTGCTGCTCATCATCATTCACCTGGCAGCTAAACCAGGCTCTCGTTCATCGTAGTGAAAAGTGCCCGAGCCTCTGAATAATCAGAATAACGTGGTGGAGTATTTAGCAGAGCAGGAGACCATAACAACAGTAGGTTTAAAACACACAAAAGGAGATTTTTTAGAAAGAGATTTTTCACTCAGAGGGTGGAGAGGCCCTGGAACAGGCTGCCCAGAGAAGCTGTGGCTGCCCCGTCTCTGGAGGTGTTCAAGGACAGGCTGCACAGGGCCATGGACAACCTGATCTATGGGTGGCATCCCTGCCTGTGCCAGGGGGTTGGAACTACATGATCTTTAAAGTCCCTTCCAATCCAAGCCATTCTATGATGCTATGATTTATTTCACCAAACATGTTATTTAAATTTGCCAGAAGAGGCTGAGGATATGAAATGTTTTTAAGTGAATTGGGTAAGACCAAACAAATCCATGGAAAATAAGTATTTTAAGGATTAAGAAATATGCAGGAACCACCTTTTGCACAGGAGACTTGGGCAGGTGTGTTCAAGGGAGTGAATCCTCACCTTGTGCTGGGGCCTCCTGAGACTGGGTCCCCACAGGGCAATGCAAGCTAGAAAATCCCATGGGATGCACAGAGGGAAGAGCTGCCATGTGCTGGGTGGTGGGAAGTCTTACGTGCTGCTGTGCTGCTCACAGGCAGGACTTTATGCATTTGCACACCTCATGGCACCAGCAGAAGTGTTTACAGACCTGGAAAACGTTCAGCGATAGGGGACAAGTTGAGACTTGACTGCCTAAATCCTTTCCTGCATCCAGAGCTAGAAAACTCTTCAAGGTCATAGTAGAAGATGACAGCTGACATCTCTTACCCACTGGGACCATCCTACTTTTATGATTATTGGCATAAATATTTTATTAGAAAAAAAAAAAAAGATTCAGCATCATTTAGGAAAAAAAAAAAAGTTTTACCTTTGATAAAGCTTGCTCTTTATTTATAAAATTCCTAGCATAAATAAAGTCTGGTTACTGTAAACCTAAAAAACACAAGGTTTTAAAGACATTTTTGTCAGATCATGGTAAGAACAACCTTGATGTGGTTTGCCAAGCTTTGAATTATAATGTATGTCATCAGTAATGTAAGTTGTTATAATTTACTTCTGACATTAAGATCTTGCTTTTGGGCATATAGTTGCAAATGTATCCTATTCACTTTCTTACTTTCTAAATGCCCTTCATGTTTCAGTAAGACAATCCAATCAAAACTAAAGACCAAATGCACTGTAAAACAAATCAAGCATACAAACAATTCTTAAGCATTCCTCTTGTACTTTCAGTTGCTCGCCCAAGGCTTCTAAACTTCTTAAGCTATGTAATCATGAAGCATACAGAAGTTTCCAAAGGAAACATTTATACCGTATATTTTATATGTTGCTCAGGTTGGAATTTATGAAAAGAAAATGACATACGTAAGAATTTATCGTACATCTAACCAGCCTGGCCTAAAGCTCACCAGCACAGAACATCCTCACTCAGAAGGGTTTCATTCTGATTTTCGTACTTAAAATAAAAAGTTTTGTGATGACAGTGCTTTGGAGGTGACTAACTGCTAAGGGGTATGCAACCCCTCATGAAACAGAAGTCCCCCATGAGCAGAGATACTTTAATTTAATGATAGTCATAAAGCTGATTTTTAAAGCTATAAAAATCACCAATTCTCTGTCTTTAGCCTTAGGCTGAATCCCATATTCTGCATGTGCTTTCCATCAAAACCACGTGCTTGCAAAACCCTCTAAACCTCTGGAAGAAACCAGACCTCCAAAAGCAGCCACAAGGACAGGGTTATGCACCAACGGACAAGTCACCACGGAGTGGACAGAAGTAAACACAGGAATCCTAACTGACCTCCCTGGTTTGGGGTTTAAGCTGAAAAAGAAGTGGATGAGATTTTCCCTGTGAGATAACCATTCTCTTGCCCTGCTCAGCTGCAAATAATTAAATGAGTTTCAGTAAATGTGACATAAGATCAGATCCCAAGAGCTTCTGCCAAAAAGCACTCATAAGGCATGAATTAAATAAAGGTTGAAGTACTTTTAGCCAATCCGCCGGTTTCTCACACAAAGACAGGAGCTTCTTCATTTAGGAACCTGACATTTTGTGCGAGTTCTGCCGAGCAGAACAGATCTCACCAGTTAAGGCGGTAATGAAGGAGCGATGGTGGTATTTGCACTTGACTCGAACGTCGGCATAAATTCTGCTCCTCGTGCAGAGCAGCGCGACTTCCCTGAAATACAGCATATTTCAGCCTCATTAACCAATTTAAGAGCTAAAATGAAACGAGATAAATTTAACCTAAATCCATCATAACCGGGCTGGCTGTAAGAATTAGCAACTCTGTGTCCATGAGGATACTTCCTGTAGCTGTTCCTGGAAAGTAACCTATTCTGAGATCTTTTTTTAATGGGCCCAGCTAGCCACAAAATTTTCATTATAAATACTCAAATCAGATATATAGACTTCTGCTTTGTGATTGTTACTGGCACCCATGACAACTTGCAGTCTTCCTGCATTAGGGATTCAGGCAATAATTCAATTTTAATGTATTAAAATGCTAGTTTTACCATTTAGTCACCAACAGAGAATTAGAACAATAAACACATTTCTAAAATAATTAGTGTGGATTAGAATAGCCTTTATTTCAAACTGTAGATTATAATTGTGTTCACAGTGCACAATTGAGACTGTTAAAATATTTTCAATTTTCAACAAGATGGCCAGCCAAAGTAGAGGGCTGAGAAATAATAATTGCAATTAAAACCTTGAAAGGATATTACGTTTGCTACATTATTTGTTATGAGAACTGCGTCATATTTCTCAGGGCTCAGCCTTTTGGGATTTGCCAAATAGGTGAAGTTTTTTCATAAATTAATTAATTTTCTCTCGGTATTAGTACAACCAAATGTAATACTCGAAATAACCTGTTTCTAAGGGGTCACCTCTATGTGACACCCCTGTATTGGTGTCATCAAAATTAATAGGAAAACTTGCCTTAAGCTTAATTGGTATTTTAATGCCTACATTTTTAAATTACTTGAACACTTTCTTAATTAAACTGGAACATTAAAAATGAAACTGCTTTTTATTTTATGCTGTTTTCTTAATATTAAAATATTTCAAAGATAATTGCAATCCATATGGAAGGTGCTTTTTTAAAAAAAAAAAAGTTTTTACTCGATACTACATGTTAATTATTTAAAAGAAACAACTAGAAAAAAAAAAAAAAAAGTAAAAAAGTAATGGGTAGTCCAAAGGCCAGCAATAATTTCACTCGAATGATTGAACATAGCAATTGTTTTTCAGCTGTATAGATAGTAATCCCATTGTGGATTTGTATTGCATTTACTGACTATATCTTTAATATCTACATGGAGAGATGCTGCTGTGGTTGTTAAGACATTTTGGGAAACACTCTTTCTATCAGCATTGTCACAAGCTAAAGGTTCAGAGACCTTAAGCTGATGGCTCAAACTCATCTTGCCAAAGCAACAGAGTGAAAAAATGTATCTGTTATTTGCACTGGTCATTTTAAACAAAATGAAGTGAATGATGAGATTTTTCAATGTCAATAAAGTCATTCTTTCCCTCAGCTTACAATATTTGTGGTGCTTTATTTAGTGAATAACTTCTGACATCTTTCTAATGTACGGATCATTTATTTTGTAGATGTATTTTAACATCCAGCTCCTCACTCACTATCCTGAAATAAACCACGTTCAGCAAATAAACCATATACTTGTTCACAGAACAATATTGCAGTTAGGGATGGAAATGTGTTATTGAGCTTAAATTAATGCACCAATCCATTAGACATTTTCAAGCTATGTGCCTGTATTTGTTGGAAACAAAATGGTAACTGATTGCAGTAAAAAGCCTTTTATGTTCCCATATAAGCACATCTAAGCCACCTCAGGTTCCAGCTTGCCCTGTCTGGAGGATCTACAGGAGCACAAAGATGAAATGGGAACTGTGAGAAAAGGTGTTTGGGACAAAACATCTTCCCAAGGGGACCTCCCTCCATACACGTATACCCCGGGGCAGGACATGCCTATTACCCCACCACATTTCTCCTCCCAGGTGCACCAGGGCCAGCTCAGAGTGACCCCACTAGGTCTGTGGTTTTCCAGCTTTATGTCCGTACAAGCGAGGCCAGAATCAGGCCCTGGTTTCTCCAAGTGCCCTGAACCAGTCTGGGCATCAGGGGCCGGGGCTCACAGGAGTCTACCAAGCTGCAGGAGGCATTCCCATCTTTTCTTCAGAATGTATTTAAACCTGGTATCTGCTTAAAGAAGAACACATTGCTTGTGCCAAATAAACAACTGGGTCATTCTTTTTGTTCCATTAGAAATTTCTTTTTCTTTTATTTTCACTTCTAACGGCCCAGCTATGTGCGTAATAGTGCATAGCGAATAAAGAAGGCTGTTTGCTAGACTGAGCTCTGAAATTATAAATACCCTCTGATTCTGTAGGCAAGGAATATTCTTCAGAGAAATTTGCACTCCTCCATCTTTAAAGTGGAGACAAAATGGATTTTCTTTCATCTGCCGAGCTCAGAGCCTGTCCTGCCCTTCCTCTTCTAAACCTGCTTTTTGCAGAATTGCCTGAGCTTTTTCCAGGGAGAAGCAGGGAAAAAAAGCAGAATTGAAAGAGAGACAAAGCAAAAGTGCTGGTCCACCGGCTGGCCACATCCACCTCCTGCCCTGCACATCTTGCACCCAGCGATGCACCCAGGGTCGTTGGCTCTGCTGCCCTCGTACTGCCCTGGGCAGAGGCAGTGACATTGGGTTTGCTGGTTCTTGCTGTGCTTCTCTTCGTACTCCTTAGCCAGCAAAACAGCTCGGATAGCTGGAGTGCTCAGAAAGGGCCTCTCCTTCCCCCCCAATTAATTACGCGGCTGAGTCCTTGGTCTTTGATGTGGCTGCTGTGAATACTGATAAAACTTGAGGAGCTTTAGAGCATGGAAGTTGCTGCAGACAGTTTTTCTCGTTGTTTGTGTGCCAATATCGAGTCAGCAATTATCCTAAACCCTTATTGCAAGTCAGTGCAAAATAAAGGAGAAATTTCTCAGTAATCATTTTTTATAAGACCCTTCCACAACAGCCCCGCTGCACATGCAAATTCATGCGTGCTTGCTGGGTTTTATGACATTCCTGGAATTACTACACGGAATGTTTTTAGTGATATTTCAGGTGCTGGGGAGATACCCCGATAACTTCAGTGCTTCGGAGGGAAGGGCTCGTCCACCCAGACACTTGTGACCATGCAGTGCCTAGTATCACTGGCAGAATTTAGCTTTCTGCCTGATATTGTGTCTTCTGGCATTTGCAATAGTATGGCTCTGCAACACACTGGAAAAAAAGGTTCTGCACTTAAAAATGCCACAGGAGTGAAGATGAAGCAAGTAAATACAGGCGCCCAGCTGTTGGAAGCGAAAGCAGTACAAAACGGGGGGCGGGGGGCCAGAATTAGCATTCTCCTCACACGCCCGCCGCCTTCTCTAATCACAATGCAGGCATTATCAGTGAGCGTCGAATCTTTGTATTATTTCCAAGTTTCCCCTATTGTCAGTCATTGTGACAAAGTGCAGGATGATCTGACACAATGATGAATCACTCCCGACATTGAGTTTTCACTTGGCTGTCAGGCGATCTCAGTAGGCTGCGTCACCTGAAAATGCCACAAGACTCAAATTGCGTTGTGCTTCAGAACAAAACCAGAGTTTGGGACAAACTCCACTGATTCAGGACATAAACGAGGGAGTCTGGAGGGCTGGCTCGGGTCCCTTTTATCCAGGAGATCTCTGTGTTTTTCCGGTGTGAAGGAAATCACAGGATTTATTAAAACATCTTGCATGCAAAACAGGAGGATGTGTTGTTTAGGTTTTCAAATAAATTCCTGCATGGAAGGACTCGTACTGTGTGCATTTATTAAAATACTCTGTTCAAGATGTAATTCTTAGCAATGTGTAGGGTGTTTTATCCTAATAGTTTTGGTTGTATAGATAAAAATGAGTTTCTTTCAGTTTCTTTTTCCTGCGTGGCAAAAATATCTAGCAAGCTTTTCATTTCCTCTGTGAAGCAGGTAAGATGTAGCAGTGCTGGTGACTGATTGATGTATAGTCAAATGCAAATATGCTTGTTTAAGTACATGCCTTGCCTTCATGTATATTTGCTTGTTGGTGCTATTGTAAGTCCAGCCCAGAAGAACATTGCTCTCTCCCACATTATTATTCACAAAGGCAGCTTTCTGAGTTATTTCTGTTCTTGCACAATATTCATGATAGCAATTTGATACCTTAGCAGTTTCAAGGTTATCAAGTGATTGAAAATCCTACTGCTTACTTCAAGGTGTAACATATAAACTCTACTGCCATCCATTCTAGTAATATAATAGTTTTTCTTAGTGCCTTTCATGAACTGCTGATTTAAAGTGTAAGCGAACTTCAGAAAGGGCTTATCAGCCCCAGACTTCGTCAGCGCTGCTCCGCCATGGAGCACAGTCCCTTGAGTTTGTATCGCTGCATGTAGCACTTGAGCTAGCAATATTTAATCTCCTTCAGAGATATTGATACATCAGCTCCAGAATGAGGACATTAAACCGCAGTCATAATGAGAAACAAAGAAGAGGTTATTCATCTCACGTGTCGAAGGGCTAGCCTCCTTTGATATGAATCTTATGAGGGAGAATTGCAGGTTGTAGATCACGGGGTTTAACTTCACACTGAAGAGTATACACAGAGCCACACGATACAGCAGTGTTTGGTAACGACAAACAAATAAATGTCACCGCATGCTTAATGAGGACATTGAAGAAAAGCCCATCATTTCTCAACCTGTTTGGAGGCTCCCAGCCACCCACCGAATTTTGGCTCCGGATGTAGTTTGGGTGGTTTCGGATTGGCGGATAGTGTTGCTTGATGGGGTTTACATGGTGGCATCTGCTTAAGTAACAGATGTCTGTGCCACTAAGGTGCTATGTTCTCACTTTTTATATGGAGAGAAATTGCTTCTCAAAGAGTTTTTATTGTCTTCATGCAAATTAAAATACAAAATTTCTCTCCTTAAAGGATCCTCATTATAACAAGAATCTTAAATAATCATAAATACATATGCAGCCTCATAAAATCTTTTGCTCTTTGGATATCAAGGAAGTTCCTTATGCGATGCCAATTGTGCATGAAATTAGTTCGTATTTCAACTACCAGTAAGAAGATACTAGCTTTTATTTTGTGAAGCCCCACTGGATTTCTAAACAAATAGTGCAGAATAGTTGTTTGTGCCAAAGTATTTCAAGGAGAAAATTTTGCATTCTGTTTTTTACGCAGTGCTGAAGAGGAAGATAGAGTTCTGTACTTATTCCCTAGAAGCCTAGTGAAAGGAATATATACGCTTTTTATCTTTCCTTTGCCAGTTTTCTTTAGTAGGCAAATGCGTGACGTCTTTACGGATTCATTTTTTAACCAGGGATTTAAATCTGTGAAGGAGTCATGCCTAGAAAATGACACCCACAGATGCCAGCCTATTTAGGGCCAAGTGTGAAGGTGCCCGAGTCCTTACGTTCCTGGTTCATCTCACATAACTTTGCGTCAGATATGACTGAGTGTCTTGCACAGCTATGGATTCCCCATCCATTTTTATTATTTCCAGTGACAGAGAGGGAAGAAGGATTTTTTCCTTTATTTATATATTCACAAAGAACAGCGGTAGTGCTCCATAGCATGGCACCGTCAGGAAAGACAAAAGGAAGGGCTCCTAAGAGGGACGGCCCCACCTGAGTGAGCCAAACCCTGGAGGAGATGATGTACTGCAGCAGGTTATTTGGGGATTTTCTCTTATAGGCTACTTGTGATGGGGCAACAGTCCCTGAGATGGACAGAGTGAGCTATCCCTGTTGAGGAGAGGAAGAAAGGATGTGCTAACACCAGTCTAGAGCGTTTACTGGCCACTCCCAGGCCCTCTGCAGAAAAACATATGGGTTTCAATTGGCATTGGAAAACACCTACCCATGTCCTCACCACCCCCAGGCAGAACAAATTACCCACTGCAGTGACATCTTGCCCACCCTCATCCCTCCCAGCTGCCCCCAGGAAAGTGTGAGCATCCATGTACCTCCTCTCCCTTCGTGTGGGCTCAACCATCACCAAAATTGTGGGGAACTTGGGAGAAATAGCTAAAGTCTTGTAGAAAAAGGAGCCTGGATCATTTCTGGTCTTGTCATGCAGTGTGTGCTTATTTTTGTCCATTTAGAATATGTCGCATTGAGGGAAAATAAATAGAAAAAGAAGGTGAGGTGATCAGAAATGTGATTGTCAATTTTTTCCCACCTGTATGATGTGATGCGTTAGGAGTCAGAAAGCAAAATCTGTTCAGTGTTTCAAGGGGTAAACCTTATTTTAAACAGACATTTCTGATATGACCTTTTCCTAACAGTATTTTTTCATATATCTGCCCAGTAGACTGAATACAGAGGTGGTGGATGTGCGCTGTATTATTAACCTAGTGGCAACAACATTAATAACATAGAAGGGTGCTTTATTCTACTGCTAGTGCTCGCATCTGTTTCACAAACATTACCAAGATAATCACATTCTTCCTGCATCTGCTTTGCTTTAGCTCACACAGATAATTCAGGGGTAATGCACCTTGTCTAAGCTAATTCTAAAAACATGCCTCAAACACAACAAAAAGTGCTTGGTGGGTATTTTGACCAAATGCACTACATCAAAGTAAGCGAGTAAACTGTAAATGTTTTGAATAAACTTGGACAAAAATAGGCATTTTTCCAGCCATGTTTCTACCATTAGTTGTTCGAAGTTTAAGCACCGCCTTTGTGTGAATGCAGAGCAAAATGCTGGGCAACCTGTAAGGCAGCCGGCTGCTCAAGTCACAGGTAAGGGGTAAAATTTACAGCAGTGCCCCAGAGGTATACACTCAGGTCTGAGATGGGGGCTGGAACTAGTACCTGACCCCCTCAGATAGCCCGCAGGCTTTCGGTAGAGCTGATATGGGATCACCTACACAGGATGGCACCTTTGAGACCATACACCTACTATGAACAAGCTTAGAGATCTCTGGGTTCAAGTCACTGGGACTTTGCCCAGTGGATTCACACATTTAGTACATCGTGCAGATGATTTTCAAAACTGAGGTTAAATAGGCAAAATTAATAAATATAGTAAATAAAAATTAATATATTAATTAAAAAAATTAATTAAAAAAATTAAAAATTAATATAGTAAATAAAAATTAAAATTAATAAATATAGTAAATGATGTACTAAATAACAGAATGTTTGTTGTTCATTGAAAATCAGTCAGAGGTCAGACTTTTGAAGGAAGCCTTGAATTCTCAGTGAAGCTGTGCTTGTTGTATACCAGATATATCAAACCCTGCTTTGTCTTCATATGATGAAGAAACATCAGTGACCATTACTATCAGCAGCTCCTGTAAGGTACTGTGATCAAGCAATAATATTAAGTGTCAGAAGCTTGAAATGACTTCATTAGAGGCAGGAAAGAAGAGAATTTATGAAGGCATCATTAGCATTTTCCTTTTTAAACGACATGCAAATTCCTTGCAGGAACATATGCCGAGAGTCCTCCGTTAGCACTTGCAACCAAAAGGAGTCTCTTCCTCAACACTGACTACCGCCTGTCGTCTTACAGAAAGGGTGCCATATGCTTCCAGAGAGCTCACACCACACCAAGCATCACTCCATTCATAAGCTTGATTTGTTGTAATAATAAGTTCTTTTAAATGCTGTTTCTCCCAAATAACAGGTATTAGAAATTCAGTTAAAAATTATTATTATTCGCATTTGCAAATAAATTCATCAAACAGACTTGATTGGAAAAGTTTAGCTTGCATTTGATTGATGTTATTTTAAAGTGCCTACCAATATAAAAGAGCTAAGAATAATGAGGATTTCCCAACCAACTCCTGAAGCTCCATAGCCAGAAGAGACAGTTCTGAATCCTTCCTAAAATAAAACTAGTTTGCGTGTAGCAGATCAACATTTATGCATTTGGAAACTCAAGATAGCAAAGAGTGGTCTGCAACAGGCCATTTTTCCTCGTCTTTCAATGCTAAAATACAGAACTGGGTATTTGAAAGTAGACAGAAGACAATGAACAGAGAAAACATGTATGTTTGTCTCCACTAGGAAAATATTTAATACTTATTGAAGTTATGTAATATTTAAGTGATCCATGAGTTACCTTCTCATTACACTAATAAATGCTGCCAAATCTGCAGCATCTGCAGCACTAATTGGACTTAAAGAGAGACCTTGCTTTATCTGTATCATGTGGAAGGGCATTTGGCCCAAGGTTAAGTATTACTTAAAAGGTAAGAACACAGCCTGGATTTGCTTCTTCAGCCCAGCCAGCACTGACTTCTGGGGGCTACCTTCTAATTTAGCCCAGAGTAAGCATGAGTTAATTTATGTCTATTATATTTTTCCTCTGCTCTCACTTGTTCACATCACTGATACTCTGCTCCATGCCTTTCCATCTCTTTTGTCCTCCCTGTTTTGCTGTCTATATATTTTTAACTCAAGATTGTTATATATTATAATTGCTATAATTCCTCTCAGAAAGCCAATAAAATTCCATCAATAATTAATCATTTAAATTAAAAGAAATACGTGACAGGAAAACTTTGAGCATCCTTAGTGGTATTTGGATGTTGTCCAAATGAAATCATGCCAGGGACTGTTCATGCCCTAAGTGGGAATTGTTCACGGCCTGCAGGACCGAGGAGTGAGGCAGGACGAAAGGCTGGATCCCTCTGCCGCTTATAGGAAAGAGATTTTAAAATGTCTTGTTGACGCTTGCACACGAAACACTGCCCTGTCATTGGGAATAATAGGCAACGAATTGTTACAGTCATTAGGGAGCTGAAAATGAGAAGTACAGGAAACAGCAATTAAGCAATTTCAAGCCTAAATCATAACAGCGCAAGAGAAACTCCCCAGATGCCTTTGCAGCCTTTCAAATAATCACTGGGTAAGTTTTGCCAGGAAAAGAAAAAAAAATGGAAAATCAATGAGTGTATTCATGAAAACACAGAACAGCAAAATCAAATTAGGTGAGGGGAAGTTCCCAATGGAGAGGAAGGGAAAGGACGTATGCAGGCTGCACAGTCCCCATGCCGAGGGACCCGGCGGTGCAGGAGCCCTGCCCAGGGACCTCCTCATTACAGGCAACCTCTCTGCCTGAGGATGAAGGAACACTGGGGTTTAACAGGCATGATATTTCTTGTGGTTACTTTGGTGATGACCTGAGCAGAAGCCACAGCACTGCTCCTAGCCTAGCCTCGTTTTCTGCCAAGCACCATTTGCCATGTGAGTATTGAGTCTAGGAGTCTTGTCCTGAAATCTTAAACGTGTTTCTAAACTAACTTCATGTCTCAGTTAAGCAGGAATGTGCCTGGGGGCTGGACTCTGCACATACCTCGTGTCTGTCAGCATAATATCTGGCCCCAAATGATCCCTTTTGAACCACTTTGTGCAGCCCCACAAAGCCCGGTGTTTCTGAGGAAAGCTGGGTTTGCAGACACATGCAGCCATCTGGGCAGCATTTGTACAGATGGGCTCATAGTTTCTTAGGGAAATGAACCCATTACACATGGGCATATTTCTTTGCACCTAATGTGAAATACTTCTTGTCAGACATGAGTCGCTTTGGGACCAGTGGGGCTATGATGCAGTGAAGAGCCTGAGCATCCATTTATCTTTAATACCATAAGCAGAAGCTCATGGAAACCATTAGAAAAGAAAAAAGAACCAAATAAGAGACCGCTAACTGTATGAAGTCTCAAATCTTAGCTCCAGGTAGCGCAATCAGCAGAATATCTACTTCTTCCCATTTGCATGATTAATTGACATCTTGTTAACTGCTCATTAGGGACACCGCAAATCAGCACAGAACAAAATAAACACATTGCAACAGAGAAGAGGGCCTCTAATTGTGAATTATACTGGGAACAAATGGGGTTTTGAAACACATTTCAGGAGTCAATCTGTGCAGCGTGCGCAGTAAGATGCTGAAGGAGAACTTGGTGAAGAGCTGCTCCAGAGCACCTGCTGCCGCCTGTGCTGCTGCCCCAACCCTGATGGGTTCCAGCCCATGCTTTGTGTCCAACTGGTGATCTGAAGAGCAAAAAGCATGTGCACACACAAAAAAGTAATCTTAGACAGGTATTCAAGCTTATTGATTGAAGTAATTGATGTATTACTCCAATGAATTTCTTGGTCAATTTATATGGACCTCTGACTGCTCGGGTTTACATGTGGGTGAGACTTCAAGTTAAGCCATGCAACATCCTTGTCCTAGTGATGAAGACTCAAAAAAAGACTCAAGCAAAGCTGCGTGTAAATATTCCTCCTCTATGTCAGTGTTTATACCTAATACATAAAGTGCCTGCCTTACAGAGGTAGCAGTGCTGAGAGCAGAAGCCAGCAGTGTCACGGTACGCAGACACCCAACATTTCACCCCCTTTGAGAGGTCCCCAGTTCCCCTCTCCCTGCACCTAGGGCAGAAGCCCAACCCTTCAACAGAGCCATGGGCGACTCTTCCTAGCCACGGGTGGATGAGTTCAGTGGTTTGTAGGGATGTGCTGAAAAAATGCAGCTCCCTACACTAGTAGCTCATGCCCCAGAGCAGCGGGCTGAGGTTGTGCCTTCCTGTCCTGCCTGGCCAGGAGAGGCAGCAACCACCTAACAGCAGCGGCAACATGAGACTTTTCTTCTCCCTGTTGCAGCCTGGCAGCTCCAGTATGGATTCTGGGCTAAATGGCATCTTCTTTCCACGCACCACAGAGTAATTTAATTTGTTTTCTTTCCTGCTTGTTTTGTATTGCAGCAGCAGAAAGGACAACGACTGATAAAGGGAGGGAGAGAGCTGCAGCAGTGATTTTCCATTTTATTTATGGTGATATATATAAAAATAGATCTCAGAGCTGACAGCTTTGTTGCTTCTCACTGCTGGGCTGGCACGTGGAGCTGCACCTCCACCCCAAGCACAAGGGTGGGCACAGGGCTGAACCCCCTGCGCAGGGCGACTCTCAAGAAAGCAAAGGTGAGAACAAAACAGCCAACAATTTACAGCTTATTTCTAGTGGAGGAGAAGCCTCGAGCTAAATCTTGCTCTCCTAATGCTGAAGCCAAAGGGACGAGTCCTGTGAATGGTGAGAGAGAGGACTGGGAACTGGAGACAGCAAAGTACCCCTGAAGGAAAATGTGAGAAATGTCATTACAGATGGAAACAGCAGCATCTGGCTTCTATTACAGCCTTTCCTGAATAGCACCCTATTTGCGTGAGAGCTGAGCAATGAATCATGCTTTTTGACCAAAAAAAACTTGCTAAAAGAGATGATGAACATTTCAAAATCAGTGGCCAGAACAACTGGTGATGTACGAGTGCCAGTGACCACCCCCTTGAGAAAAGCAAACGAAATCTAGTGGGGTGAAACACAGGCAAGTAAAGTTGCCATGCTATCATTAGCGTTCCTTTTGAAAGCCACTCTGACAGACATGCACCTGTTATTGACTGTGCTGCCTGTCTATGGGTCTTATTTTATTAGAGGAAAAAAATTTAAAAGAATGCAAGCAAACATTGCGTGGGAACAATCGAACAGCAAATGACACAGAGAACAGTCATTACTTCTTTTTAACTTAGGGGAGGTGTTCACAAACAGAGAAAAAGAATATATAAGAATCTTCTCAAATAGGGACAACAGTATTTAAGCACACAGATTTATGTTTTCTATTGCGCATCACTGGAGGAAGCTGTTTATACACACCTTTTCATGAATACTGCAGGTGTGATGCAAGTCCTGCCACACTTGGCTAAACTTCAGATATCCCCAAGGGACTGCACGGGGGAATGACTTTGATGGATCGTGGTTGCTCTTGAAACCGAGCTGGGAGAGATTAGCGTGTCTCAGGCAGAAAGACTCCGCTCACCTGATTTTTTTGTTCTGATGAGATAATTTTTCTAATTAACCTCAATAACATTCCAGACACACGGCCCTATCCCACATAGATGGAAATACATTTTCAAATGGACATTTCTCTCTTAACCACGGTTGCTAGTACTGAATACATAGTTTTAACACTTTGGCTGCCAACCGGTTCGTTGGGAAGCTAAAGCTGAACATTTGCAACAGAAACAGAGGATGCCCCCAAGAGATCTGCCCTCCCATGGGCGCCAACGGGTTGTACACACACTCATTGAGCAAGGAGAGCAACAGGGACTTAAGAGCAGCCTTACAGGATCAGGTGCAAATTTCTATTTGTTTCTCTCCTGATAACAATCCAGGCAGTCGGCAGCACTTTCCCTCTTTGGGCTGGGCCTGTGAGACTGAAAATGATTTGAAAGCCACCATGGTGGTATCTGGTCCTTTGGAAGCACTTGGTCCCCACTGCCCGGTTAGGAACAGGAAGGACCATCTCACAGACCCCCTGAATTCACTCTGGAAGAAATATGAGCTATTCCTCCTTGCTCCCACCTGCTTCGTTTAAAAAAAAAAAAAAAAAAACAAAAAACCAAAACACTCAAGTGCCCAGCCAGTGCTGCTCCAGGTTTACAAAGCTCTCCTGAGCCCCCTGCCTCTCGCCTGACTTTACACCAGCAATGATTTTCTGCTGTGTAGATCTGGAAAAGCAGTTGTCCACTTCCCAAAAGGAACCATGGACCCTCTGACAAAGAATGAGTAACTCCTCAGTCATCATCTCACTACCTCCTTTGCACCAGCTGCAAGTGCTGTTTTGACAGCCTTCCCAGGACGCTTGCTGGAGGTGGTGTTTTCCTCTGATACCCAAGTGATGCCAAAGCTTGCTGAGAATGCAGTATAAAAATAATCATTGTCTAGGTTCATAAGCAGTGAATGAATGTGAATTTATTTCTAAGTATTGATCATATTTCCAAGTCTCTGACTGTAGTCAGACCAATGGAGCTGTGTTTAAAACATCTCAAAACATCATTTTATAAACCTTCTTGCAAGCAGAACAACTGAGAACTAATATAGGCAACAACCTTTATTTTCCTCAGCACTTGGGACTTTAGATTTAAGGAGAAGGTTTAGCAGGATATTTGGCACTAACTAAACAGAATTTAAGGAAGGGGCAATGTTTATGTGAATTCCGATAATTAAGACAGAAATTTTAAAGTTATCCCTTTTTTATTTTTAAATCTCTTCAGAGGTGATGCCAGTATCTTATTATCAGTCTGCCTTACCTCTTCTCATAGAAAGATGCTACTCCAGGTTCTGCTGCAGCTGAGCTCATACACTGCTGGGTGTCCACTCTCACATGAGTCCATAGGCTCTTTACCACATCTCCAGGCATTGCTCTGGGGGAGCAATATTTCTCTAGGCAGAAAGGATCATTCTGTGAGATTAACTTTCTATACCTGTAGCAAGTCTTTTGTGTAAGTCTTCCCAAACAGACAATGACACTGTCCATTTCTGATCCAGGCCTGGAAGACTGTAAAATAAAAGTTTTGAAAACTAAAACATGCCACTAGTCGAAAGTAGTCTAATTCTTTTAAAAATTATTCATGTTGCTGGATGAACATGCTAGTAGGGAGGTGCCATCAAGTCCCAAAGACATTCATCATGACAGTTCAGAAAATAATTTGCAAAAAATTCAGGCTTGATACTATCTACATATATTTTTTGCTCACCAGGTAACACAGTTCTGGGAATGTGTTATACTCTTCCAGACACACTTTGGTAGGGGGTTTCATTTCATTTTCTTTATTTCTGAGTCATACAGCCTTTCTGCCTTGTCAGCCTTTGCCGTAACTTTTAAAGGACACAGGCAGAAGAAGAACAGATGGAAGTAATGATAATTGCTTACTCTGAACATTACAAAAAATGCACAGTGCCTATAAGGTCTCATCCAAAGTTAATGGAAAGACTATCAATCTCTTGTACCTATATTGCCTCTGTTACCTTAGGATCTGAGCACCTCAGCAGCTTTCAGGAATTCATCCTCAGGACTACGTAAAGTAGGAAAGCATATTTTCCCCATTTAATTTTAGCAGAGAAAGGCTTTTTGTGCTCCTTGAGGTTACACACAGTGATGGAGCAGGAGTTTGAGGCTGGGTGTTTCAAGTCCTTTAGTTGACTTGATGGTGGCCAGATCCCACATGGCCTGCTGAATGGGTTCTGGATCCAGCTCACCCTCATGGGCACCTGCTGCTTCTTACACTAAATATAAGCCATATGTAGCATATTGTACCAAGCATGTTGGCCAAGTGAGATATAATAGCTATTTAAACATCTCACATTTTTCAGCACATCAAAACCTGGCTCTGAGGAAGATAATCTCAAGAAATTACAAACACAGTATTAATCATACCAAAAAAACCATGGGATTTTTCTATAGCTCACTAAAAAAACATAGAACCGTAGAATATCCCGAGTTGGAAGGGACCCATAAGGATCATTGAGTCCAACTCCTGGCACCACGCAGGTCTACCCAAAAAATCAGACCATGTGACTAAGTGTACAGTCCAACTGCTTCTTAAACTTCAACAGCTTAAACCTAGACTAAACCTCCCCTGCCTCAGCTTGACTCCATTCCTGCAGGTCCTATCACTAGTGACTAAAGAGAACAGATCGGTGCTTTCCCCTCCACTCCTCCTCGTGAGGAAGCTGTAGACTACAAAAAAAAGGACCCTAGATAACCCAAGACTCAGAGTCCCCTGGGGAGCAAACCTCCCCTAACTCCTCAAGCTTCCTATATGGCAAAGGTCAAATGATCCACACCTGGCAGGTTTCACTTAACAAGGGTGGAGCCAAGAGACCTTGTGGAATAGGCTCATCTACCTGGCTTCAATGTTTTAAGGTTAATTGCTCCTTATCACTAATAGAAATAACTTGACAAGAGGCTTAGTGGTTAGAGTTGACCTAATGAATTAACTACAAAAGGTGCACAAGGGTCATATTTCTGTTAGTCATTCTGTGAGGAAAATTAGTACAGAGCCTGTTAAAAAATAAAAATAAAAATAAATAAATGAAAGAAAAAAGAAAATGACCTTAAAGGCAAAATTGCTATCATAGATTTTCATCTGTCTAGTCATGACAGATAAAGAATATAGCAATCAGAATTACTTTTCTTGACATTAATATTATTTAAATTTGCTTTTTCTGAGATCTCTTCTTTATGCAGGACTTTTCAAAATCTAACCCCATGACCTCTGGCTACAGTATTTACTTTGGCTGCATAGAAACTGTCACGTATAAATGCCGGGATCCGGATCCTCACTCACTATTCAGGTCAAGGACTGGGCTGAAAGTTTTGGCTTTAATTTGGTTACATGCTTACATTGCTGTTTTCTGGCAGGTCATGGGATTGGCTGTCCTTGGGGAGCTTATGTACACATGGCCCTTAGACTGCAGCCAAAGTGTTCCTCTAGATCTGGAAGTTCAAAGATGGTTGCAGTCTCCAAGCTCAGACACAACCACATATTATTCTGGCACAACTAATTTTTGTGTTCCTTGCACTAGCTGTTCCTTCACCTTCTCTTCAGATACAAGGACATGTGTCTCTTTCACGGTCCTTCATTAGTAAACAAACCAGGCTAGATTAAAACTTCTTTAATCAGTAAGACACCTGCCTTTGGTTTCAGTGAGAATTCAGGTCCTAACAACTGAAGTTTCTACTGTATGGTGTTTCTTCTGTATGGGATAATTTAATTTCACTTTTGAAGACTTACAAGGATGTAGTAACAAGAGCAAAGGCATAAAACAGTACCTGAGGCACAGGCTACTTTTGAGCCTGCAGCAGACTATAGGTATGATATTACAGAATCATAGAATATCTCGAGTTGGAAGGGACCCATAAGGATCATTGAGTCCAACTCCTGGCACCACACAGGTCTACCCAAAAGTTCAGACCATGTGACTAAGTGCACAGTCCAACCGCTTCTTAAACCCCAACAGGCTTGGTGCAGTGACTACTTCCCTGGGGAGCCTGTTCCAGTGTGTGACAGCCCTCTCAGTGAAGAACCTCTTCCTGATAACCAGCCTGAACCTCCCCTGCCTCAGCTTGACACCATTCCCACGGGTCCTATCACTGGTGACTAAAGAGAATAGGTCGGCGCCTGCCCCTCCACTCCCCCTCATGAGGAAGCTGTATATTGCAATGAGGTCTCCCCTCAGCCTCCTCTATTCCAGGCTGAACAGGCCAAGTGACCTCAACCGCTCCTCATATGTCTTCCCCTCTAGGCCCTTCACCATCTCTGTAGCCCTTTTCTGGACACTCTCCAACAGGTTTACATTCTTTTTGTACTGTGGTGCCCAGAACTGCACACAGTACTTGAGGTGAGGCCACACCAGCGCAGAGTAGAGTGGGACAGTCACTTCCCTCGACCAACTAGCGAAGCCATGCTTGATGTACCCCAGAATACGATAATGCATGCTAATTACTGAATAGGGTGTGAAGAGAAAACCATTGTCAAAGCGGCTTTTCTAGTCATAAACAACATGACCTGTGCAATAATTAGCAGCAGAACTTTAAGAACATCTGTCTGATATTTCCTGCCCCCATTTCACTGCCACGAGCACACCACATCCATCAGCTTCATCTTCTTTGATCCACCTCCCACATTGCTGTGCTGGCTTGCTCTTGCTTTCTCCAAGGATGTTCCCGGGGATGGAGTTTCCCTTTCTGCACATTTCAGCATACATCAACTCTTGTACACTGACAGCCTACCTCCACCCTCCCGCTGGTCCCATCCATGATGCTCTGCCATTTGTGGGATGCTGTGCTTTCTGTTGGCCCTCCTGGGCATGTTCACAGTTGCATCCCTGTGCAAACAGCTATGGAGGATGCTATGTGGATGCTACAGAGGGCAAAACTCCTCCATCTTCCCTCAGACTATCCCCTGCTCTGCAACACCCTGGTGTGGGTTACAAAGCTCCCTACAACAGGGGGCTGTGCATAACAATTGAGAACACAGAGACCTGGGTTGTGATGAAGACCCTCCTGTTTTAAGCAGTAGGTTTGGGCTAATAACAGCTGAGGATTTTCCTTTTTTAGAGGGATCAATACTTTGCTCATGCACTACATGGTTGGTAGATCTCACCTGTTATGTTTTGCTTCTGGATAAAAGCAATGCATAGTTTCCAAGAGAATTAAGCCTGCTGCAAATCGAGCATCACCAGTATCCATGGAAGTGATTCTTTGTGAAACAAGAGGAAAGAACATCGGGCCTGAAAAAATTCAGTATTTTAAACAGTATAGAGGATGGAAGCTGAAATTTTGGGGTTAAAGGCTTGGGTGATTTTTTTTTATTTTTTATTTTTTTTAAGAAATAAAACCAGGAATAGTTTATGTAACATTCATCAAACATCTATCTACACATCTAGTATGTGTGCAGTACATAAAGAGTGTGATTTTGGGTCACCATGTGTGATACATTTATAACAATAATATAGATATTAATTTGAAGTAAATGTGTACTGGGTAGGGCACTCGTGTCATTTCCAGGAACTAATAAAGGTAGTGTGAAAGGCTTAGCTATGGGGATTGAAATAGTAAGGAGAATTCAGAAAATATAGTTAAAGAACTTAAAAAGAACATCTGAAAAGATGAACCTTTTGATAGGATTTAAACTGCCTATAGGATTCAAGAGCTTTAATCAACAAAAGCAGCTTATTCCATCAACGTCGTGAGCAAAAGCAGAGAAGGCATCATCAGTGAAGAGCATTGTAGAAAACAATTTCTTTGGTTTAAAAAAGTGTTTGGAGAAATCTGAGAGTCCTCCTTTTGTCTGGTGACCATCTGGATGGATTTTGCCCGAGAAAACCTGCCCTGAACTTGAAGCAAACAAACATTTGTTCACATGGTGGGAAAGAAAAGATCGAAGCAATGTGCCAGAACTGTAAAAGCTGCCCATGCATGTCAGTAATATTTACCTAGAGCAAGAAAAATGTGTTTTTCATTTCTGGGACATTATCTTTAGTCCTCTTGCAAAAGTCTCCTTGACCATCCTGCATAATGTAAAGCTGGGTGAAAGATATTTATTTTTTCCCATATACAGCATTTATTTCTGTAACACACATTTGCATTCAGGGTCTGTTACCAGAAGAGTCTCGCACCGTGCTGGAGGCTCTGGGGGTTAAATTCTATGTCCCTTGTTGAGGTATTTCTGGTGCCTGGTGCATGCCCAGTGGCCAGCGAGGCGAGGGAGGAAGGTGGCTTCACCTGCACCCGGCGGTCATTTCGTGCAGCTGGCTGGACTGTGATGGACCCAAGGACTGTGATGGACCCAAGGCCATCAGCTGGTCCTGGGGCCCTAACACCTGTAAAGAGGGATGGATGGTAAACTCCATAATGGGGACGAATCCTGCAAAGAGGCAGAAATGCTTATTTCCCTTTTTGCTTTATGGCTAGCTTTGGGTGGCACTGTTTTGGATGGACCCTGGACAGCTCTGTCTCCCTGCTGCAATTTATGCTCATTTAAGTGAGCTGGCAGTTCAGGTGATGGTTGGTTCCTGTTTCGAGATATTTAGCATCCCTGTCTGTTTCTTTGCTAACTGAAATATCTGATATCCTTCAACAAATAAAATCAGTGACCGCTAAGAATATATGCATCAAACCCAGAGAGCAACTAAACTTTATGCTTTTTAGTATTCCCAATTGTCAGTTTTTACTAGACCTCTGAACCCACCTCACCCAAAGCACAAAGGTGGGAGAAACTATATTTCTTCTTTTCACAGCCTTGAAAAAGGTGTACATAACCTTTTCTATATTCGGCTAATATTATCCTTCAACTCAGAGATATATAATTTACTAACGCAAAAGGTTTGGGTTGTCACATTTATATAAATCCAGATTTAGGGTGAAAGGTTAGAATATTTTGGAAGGAGATGATACATACTCCACAAAGGACACTGATAAACTACATCGTCTCTATCTTATTTGTGCACCATCATTGCTCTGGTGGAAAGATAAACGCTTTGCCTTGCTAACACCAAATAGTTCAAGTCTACTTTGCTAATGTACTTTTTGACAGTGTAACGTGTATTGTTGTACACACAACTAGAGCTACATCTAAAGAACATAGCTTGAAAATTTTAAGTTCAAGATGAAAGACCTTTTTCTTATAGGTAATTTTTGGGGTTATTTATTTATTTTAAAATTATCTTGAAGCAAACTACAAAGTACTCAGAGTTAAAAAAAATGGCAAAGTCTTAAAAGAAAGTGTAAGTGTTAAAATGCTTTAAATTCCAGTAAAATATTTCTGAAATGTTTTAGAGCAGATTGAGGGCACCTATGCAGACACACATTACCTTCCCGGCAGCATTGCAGAGTCTGAGAGCTGAATTATTAGGAGAGCTCTTTTGCTGGATTTCAGACAAATCGCTGTAATGTGCCAAAGTTGATTTGGCATGAAATCATCAATAGACCCTCCAGAATACTAATAACATTAAAGGCAGAGGCCAGGACTGTCAAGACTGTTTGGCTAAAGTTAGGCTCATAAATTAGTAGTTGGGCCTCCAAATTGAAGTCTTCTACTTCCAGATGTGCTGCAGCTGCTGCTGGGGCTGAAGAGGCCCCAGGGGGTGACCTAAAGACATGGGGGTCCTGGGGATCCCGGAACAAGAAGAGTTGGTTTCATGGCTTTGCTTCTCGGTTCAAATCTCTGTCTACTGGTTTCAGATGCTCTGGGTAAGCAGTGCAGGTTATGGTCCGATGACTGTAGTTTTGAGCATTGGTGTTTTTTCTAACACATACACAGATCTTGTCTGTGAACCCCACGCCTTCCTTTTCACCCATCAGAAATACAGACGCAGCCCAGTGCTCTGAGCAGATACAGATCTTCTCCCAGCTCCGCTTTCAATTCCCCTCATGGCCTTGGGTGAAACTTCTCTCAGCCTCTGCTTTCTCGCCTGTAAGACAGCAGCAACGAGGCTTATCTTCCCCACACGCTGTCAACATTACTGATTACATTCAGCTACTTTCCCCAAAGCACAAACTTACCATAGGATCTTTGGTAGGAAGGAATAGAGAAGTTTTCTTCCTCGGTGTAGTTGTAATTGTAAAATGCCGAGGAATTTAAGAGAGTGAAACAGCATTTGGACCAGGTCTTTAGGCAGCAAGGTGCATGCTTGCTGCCTCTGTAACATTTAGGAACAAGAGTTTTGGGTGGCACAAACCTGCCTTAACTTGAATTTGAAAGAATTTCCTTTGGTGGAGATATGTTGGTTCAGTTCAGCTGAAGTCCAGGCCTCTGCCTTTTTCAGCAGCAACGCTTCCTAAAATGACAGGGAGAAGCACAGTTTGGGAGGAGATCTGCAGCCAAGCAGCAACTCAAGGGAACTAAAACTGTCTTAGCTGATTAACAGAAATGAAAGCTGCTCAGAAACAAATCTGAGTATGAATTTGGAGCACAAGAATTAATTGAGAAGGGGATTCTCTTTGTACGTCTTTTTGTAGGTCAGACAGTTTATCCACTAAGATGCCTTTGAAGCTGCCAGCAAAAAAGGCATCACTAGAAAGATGAAACGAGCCAGTGAGTAAAGTCATCTGTTTGCCCTAAACCCCACGGTTCTGGCTGAATTAGTTGCACGGTGTATAACAGAAGTCTAAGACAAAGAGATGCTCCATTAACCTTTCCAAAAAGAGAGTAGGAAAGGGATATCTGTGGCAAGTGGTGAGCTGGAGGCAACATGGAGCCTTTATTGGTACCAGAAGAGGAGCATAAAGCTGGGAGGTTGAATTTCTGCCTCTGTCACAAACAAACAAAGCAAAAATGAGTATAGGCACAGGAACTGATCAGCAGCATATAGGAAAAACACTGCAGCTCCTGATCAAGTCAGTGGAAGAGATTTCACTAATAACATACAGAAAAGAATTTGAGAAAAAGAAACACATTCAGAGCAAAGCAAACGAAGTGTTTGTTTTTTTATAGCCCTTGGCTATAATGATATTGACAGTAGAAAAATTCACATTTCAAAGTTGCTTCTGTTTTGAATACAGAAAGGCAACGTGGGATGTTTGTCATGAAGGGAGCAGAAATAAAAGAGGTCTTAAGATCTCACAGTCCTGCTCTTCCTGACCAGAGAGGAGCTGAGGCCAATCGTGCTATACTCTGCCTCCAACATGCAAGCCTGTGCCTAAGGAATTGCTCATCCTTTGCTGAGGATGAACAAGGTATGAGAAACAGAGGAAAAGAAGATGAAGTCGCAAAATCTGACACATTCTGGCAAGTAAGCTGTGAAAACAATACTTGCTTGGACCATATTTTCCTCTACCTATAGCTCCAAAACCAATAAAAGAGGCATTTCGTCATGATGCTGTATTATGTTGTATTTATTATTTTTCCAGCCTAAAGTGCTTTGTGTGTGAGATTAAAAAGCTGCAAGTCTCAGGCCATCTGGCCAACCAAATGGATTTAGCGTACAGGATCACTGCCAGATGTATGCCAGTTGTAAGTTTAATTTTTGAACATACAAAGTGCCTGGGGCTTTGTGTCTGTTATTCAGAGAAAACCATGTTCCAGTTTTCCAAATGAATCTAGATGTGGTTTGAATCTAGGTGTATGGGCTTTTCTCCTTCACATGGTTTAAGGGCAAATTCTTTGCTTTTCATAAAGAAAAATGATTGCTAGAAGATTTTGTATTTTTCTGACATGTTACATATGTTTCATCACATCTGTCTGACCTTATGGAACAGGAGGAAACATAGTAATAAGTTTTCTTAAGGACCTTCAGTGAAATTGTTTAATTGCAGGATAAAATTTCAGAGTACTTCAGATGAATATGCACTTATATTTATTTATGACCAACTTGGAGAATAAATATGTTTTCAAGTATATAATAGTTTTTAATATCTTAAAAGTGAAATTTAATTGATTTGATTTATTTTAAGTGAGGAGCTAATGGAAGATGAGATATATTTTTAGCTTTACAGACCATTAAGAAGGATAAATTGATTTTTTTTTTTATTTTGCAAATGTTCTCATATAACAAGGTCTCCAGAGCATATGAGACAGCATATGAGATATTGTGAAAGTGAGGAGAGGTGTGAGCCTGGATAGGTTTGTGCATTGTAAACAGGGCTAGAGGATTATATTCACAACACACCAATTGAAATCAAGTGTAGAGCAGGATTTGGGCAATGGGAAACAGTGATCTGTGGGTCTGGCTCTCCTGACACCAGTGGGGGTACAGAGCCCAGGGTTCCACAGCAGCTGGCACAGAGTGTGGCACTGCTCAACCCACTGCCCTGGCTGGGTTTGGTAACAAAATGCAGAGACTGAATCAGGAATTTCTTTGAAAATGTCTCTAATACTAAAAAAAAATCTCAGTCTTCCAAAAATAGTGCTGCACCAGCCTTGAAATCAGCAGGTCTAATGGCATTCTTGTTCCTGGAGATACACAAGGAGTTTTTGTTAGTAGCTCAGCCGATTACCCAGTGAAAAGGACACTATTTGGTTTTGGGTGTGCCTTCTCAAGGAAGAGCCAATAAAAGAAAAGCTGGCACTGTAATTTGGAATTTATTTTACTCATAAAAGTCATTTTCCTTTTGATATTAGCCATTTTTCCTCCTGCAAACTTGCTTGAGGGTGGGAATCAGTGAAACTAAACAAATTGTAGATTTTGTAAAGTAAGGAACAGCAAATTGAGCAAAAGGAGGATTATGAAGACTAAATCTTTTGTTCAAAGAGTGATTAAAAAGCATTAAGTTGGATGAAGTCAATCTAGAGCTTAACTGCATGAACCTTCTGCCCTGTTTTTCTTCCTTTTGGTTTTACACGTATTAAGAAATGAAAGGAGTGAGAGAGACCTCACTGGGACTGCTGGGACTGGGTCTTTTCAAAAATAATAATTGAGCAAAATCAGTTGGATGCAAGCTGGGTTTTCTGGTTTCCAGGCAATGTGAAATGTCCTGGATGGCTGTGTCCAAGAGCAGCAAGAGTAACATGAGCGTTCTTTCCCTGTAGAGGACTCGAGCAATCCCACACACAATGTGGGGATTCCTCCAGGCAGTGAGATTCTGGATTTCGTGGCCTCTGTTCCCCATAGTTGAAGGGAAAACAGTTCCCCTGCCCAAGAGCAAATACAGCTGCAGCTCACTTCTGAAGTAAGGAAGGGTCAGGGCAATCACTATTTGCTTTGCATTCAGAATATACATATTTTTCTCTGGTTCTAGATTAAATCTGCACGCAGTGGAGGCATCCAGGTCTCTGGGTGGTGTTTGCCTTAAGGAAAATTCTGTGTTCAGAAGAGCATAGCTCATTTACACGAAAGAGCAATAGCACGAAGCAGGAGCTAGCAATGGATGCTGTACCATAGCCATGCACATAAATCAAGAGAAGCTAAAAGCAATAAATAGCCAAATTTCTGCACTTTGTTTTTACACAGCACTTGAAGAGCTCTGAGCCCTTTTTCCATGCCATGTTTATATAGAGATATCAAGGGTGGGGGACAGTGTACTGCTGTAAACAGATATTATTTTTTTTCCCCATGGCTTTTCTGTATTTACAGACTTAATTGTCTTCCTCTGTTTAGACTGGCTTTAAATGGACCGCTAGTTTAATTTAAAACTAGTTAGCAATGTCAAAACCACCAGTCTCCAACCGCTTCCCATCATGCTGTCTTTGGTCTGTACATTTTTTTATCTACCCAGTTTGGCCAGGTGATGTTCTCCTGGTTTGAAATATTATTGTTTCTGGTCTTTGATGTCCTCATGAATTCAGAAATCTGTGTCTTTACTCACGGAGAACTCTGTTCTATGGCAGCAGTGGCGCCCACACCTTTGCCACAGGAAGCAAAGGTCTGTAACAGAGTCCAGTTGTCAGTGACATTACACTGGGTTCTATGGGGCAAAAATAAAATTGTCCTGGAGCCTTTTACTCTCCTTAAGTCTTATATTCCCCTCAATTCACCTTTCTCTTGCTAATGAAGACCAAAAGGAGGAATTCCCCCTAGAGCCTTTGAACAGAGCTTGGGGGGAAGCAGTTTGACTTCCAATAATTGTTTTTGATATTTCATCATTTTTCTTGCTCTAGGATTGGATGAAAACAAGATCTGGGGGGAAACAGGAGATTTCCTTCTGCCCTAGAGAGAATTAATAAATAGCCCAGTGACCAGATAAAAAATAGCCCACCTCTTGCAGAGAGGGCAGAACAGCCCTGCAGTGTGAAACCAGGGTGCCTGTTTGCCTCCATCTCCCTTCTTCTTTCCCTTAGACTATTCTCACCTCTGCCCCCAGCTCACTAGTGTACCTGTGGAAGCTTGTTATTTTGCTTAATCCTCCACCTATAAATAAATGAATAATTAAATAAATAAATATTAAAAAAATCCTGTCCAAGTAAGTCAAAAAGCTGAGAAAGGGCTGGAGCTGAAGAAGTTGGTCAGCTCCAACCACACAACTACACATATTTATACAGGCTTTTTTTTTTTTTTTCTCTTCCAAGTACACTGGATTATTATAGAATCGTAATGTCCTCTCAGAATTGCTTTTCCAAGGGGTGATGCTGTATAAATCATGAAAAGTAGACATGGAAAATGTCAAGCTGGTCTCCTGGTCCAACCATCTGCCAGGAGAAGATTGTTCCCTGTAGGATTTTCCTCAGTGCTCTGCTGGCACGAAATAGTAAAGAGATGCTTTATCTGCAGCACAGCTCCATACCTATTTATAGGCCTGCAGAATTCATCGTGGGCATTTAGTTATGGGGAAATGACTTCACAGCCCTGTTGCAGAATAAGGTCTCTCCATCCACAGTGCTGCAGCCAAGTTTGTCGAGCAACACGACCCTGCAGCCCCAAGTTTGAAAGCTGGTATGTGTTTGCAGCTTGATAATTAAACCAGAAACATATCACAGTACATATTCTGCTCTTCCATGAGGCATTGATATCCAACCAACAGTCCCTTGATAATTCCCCCATGAATAATGGGCAAAGTGTTCCCGTGCGTAAAAAACAGAGGAGCATTTCATTACCAGATCCTCTGCCTCTTTGCCAGAAGCTACCAGCCAATAAAATGGAAAGGAGAGATATAGCTTGTGGCATCTGTCAGTGCAAGTAGCCTTTGGTTCAACCTGGGCAGTTATAAATATTATATTAGAAGTATTAGCAAGAGCAGATTGGATTGCAGCAGGTCCAGAATGAGACAGCCCGAAGGCTGGCAATAAAGCAGGAAGAAATGAAACGGTTTGGCATGGGTATCTTCTGCTTTGCACCAGGCAAAGAGTGAAGAGGAAAGGGGGAAATCTTTCTCCTTGATTCAGCTCATTCAGAGCGTTGTCTAGAGGAGCCACGCTCACCGCCTTGGCAGAGGTGAGCTGTTCGCACCAGGACAGGCAGGCACCAGCTAGCACCACGACATCATTCTTGTAAAATCGATTTAATTATACTCATCACCGCTTTGTGCTTTCCTGGCAGTATTTCTCTGTGTTTAACCAAGTCTGCCATTGATGAGGGCTCCGTTGGCACTTCGGGCTGGAGCTGGAAGTGCAGGCTCAACTTGCACAAGCTGTATGGGTGAACCCAGGCACATTGGTGAGGGACAGAGTTTGAAGACATTCAGGGATTGAAAGATGAAAAAAAATAGCTGCTAACTCCTCTTGGTTTCACACAGTGAGAGCTCCTGAAATTGCCATTTAGCTTTTATACTCAGCTTCAGACACCATAACAATTTGTAAAATCTTGTTCGAGCCTCTGCATCTTGGTTCCCCACTTATATCACAGAGAGAAAATTATTTCTCTGGTGTGACCTTTTGTGAGGAGCTAACAAACTTCTGACACGGGCCATAAAAGTGCCTCAGCTAAATAAGAAAATTAATTGTACACATTGAAATTCTGATAACTTTAAGGGGACAAATAAAATCAGGGAGCATATTTCATATTCCTTCCTGTCCTTTAATTTTAGCTCTTACTTGTAAATAAAAATTGTTCATCAGAAAGTTTTATTGTAAGGTTCATGGTGTTACTTAAAAAAAAAGAAAGAAAAAGAAAAAGAAAAATCCTCTAAAATTTTTCCTTCAGCAATGAGAGAACAAAGCTGGCAAAAAAGCACTGAAGAGGTGGACATTCCCACACCATTAAATAAACCCTCTGCCTTGCTGTGCACAAAGGATTAGGAAAGACAGATGCCAGAAATTGGTCTAGACTATATTTCCCTAGAGGCACTGGGGGATATTGAGGGAAATCACAATCATTCCATAACATGTGATTAAGGAATCAAGATATATACTTTGGTTCATTTTAAGGATGCAGCGGACTGGATGTGACCACCCGAGGGCCAGAGGAGTGGGGAGAAACCATCCCCATCGATACCTCTGTAGCATGGGCTTGCATCGTTTGCTCTACAGCTTTTTTACCCCAGCAGAAATGCTCCTGTAAATGAGAACAGCCTGCACCGTTTTGGACGGGAGGCTATTATATAAACAAGTGTACTGCACTGGCTCTCTGGAAGGACTTTCCTCCCGTTTCCAGTTGGTGTAGACGCAGGAGCACTCGGCACAAAAAGGCACTTGGAGGTTTCTCTCTAAGGGTGTGCACGAGCACGGCTCAAACAGGTGCTGGGAATGGCGAGCTGAGAGGCTGCATTACTGTTAGCTCCCACCTGAGGGTAAAAAGCAATATGCTGCCTGACCTTAGGCTGAGAAGAAACACTGGCTACCAAGCAAGAAAACATCCCCGACCTCTCTGCTGCTGTTAACCCCCTCTGGTGTTGCACCTCCTTATAAACTGTACCAAGGCTAAGTTGTGCTTGCAGGGCTGCAGCCTCCATAGGCAGGACGATGCTGTGCAGGGCAGTGTCGGTGTCCCTCCTGCAGCGCAGGGTGAATACAGTCATTTCCCTTCTCTGACTTCTCCTTTCACACTAGGCACTGCTATTTGTGCTTTGGCTCTCTTCCTAATGACTATATTATTAGCTCTATTTTCATCTGCTCTCAGCTGTTTATTTTGCATGGAGTTATTTTGGCTGCTCTGCCTCTCACAAATTGAGTAGCTGAACCAAGTCCATCACCGCTGCCAGGGAAAGCACGTCGCTCTGTCCGGCCAGCATCATTTTCCGCCTCCCATGTGCTTCTGCTCCCTGCCCACACCAATGTCCCGGCCACCACCCTGCTGTGCTACCCAACCCACGGCAGCGCAGCGAGGAGCGCAGTGACCATATGGCCTGGGGCAGCTGGGCCACACGAGTCCCCATCCATAAACCCAGCCTGCACTTCTGAAGGCGCAGAAGGTGTTTAATATGTTATGTGTCACTTTATGGGCTATGCCAGTCTTAATTACAAAGCCTGACATGAAGCACAGAAGCTGTCCTATTGAATGGGCTCCCTGCAGGAGCAGGAGGCTGTGTCCCTCGCTCAGAGCATGTTTCCACTGGCGTCCAGGACATCTGAGCAAAGCAGCTGATGCTCTTCTCTTTTTGAGGTGTTTGGTCCTTGTTTGTCACCAAACCACGCAGCCTGCCAGTGCTCTGGGGAGGAAGGATGTTGGGCAGTTCCGTAGCAGCAAGCACAGCACAGGAATTTCCTCACTGCCTACGGAGAAGCAGAGAGGGATCGAGTGGATAGAAGCAGCAATGAGTGATTGCCATTCAGGTCTTCTCTTCCCACTGAATAAAGATAAAAGCTGAAATAAAGCTGCCTCAAATGGCAGTGACGCTGGGCAGCTCATGCAGCATCTCCCAGGTTTGGGGAGAGGAAGGAGCACAGGCTGTGAACAGGGTGGGCTGCTACAAGAGGGTCTTAGCTAGAAAAGAGCTCTCCGACACTTTCACCCCTCAGCATCCACCTGGGCTGTCTGGTGACTGAGAGAGAGCCCCCTTCCTAGGATGGAGAACTGCATGGAGGCTGCGTGCTGCTTTCGGTTTGTAATGACACAAAATCAGTTGGAAGAGCCTGCTGGCTTCCACAGTCAATCTAAGAAGATCTCTGAGAGAATGAGAGAAACTGGGAGAGTTTCCATTATCCCTGGAAACCTCATCAAAGATAGGAAAATGGTTATAAACAACCCTCTGACCCAATAAACACTTAATAACAATAACCCTGTTGCCACTCATTTCTCATGTCTGTGTGAGAGGATGCTGTTCTGTCACAGTAAGGGTATCTCTCGATCTCTGTTCCACCCTTCCTTTGCACAGACACACAGACATGTGTGTGCTTTGGATTGCTTTCATAGAGCCAGCCCTGGAGCACAGCTCCTGGCTGCAGTCCGTGGGGTGGGAACATCCGAGGGGCAGAAATCACAGCGGGTAATTCCCTTTCCTATAGACTAAAGCAAAAAAAAATAAAAAAATCCTATAGCAAAAAAATTATTTGCTTTTTCATAAATGCAGGGTAAGAAGCTGGTGCCAGGCCATGCTCCCAGGCTGCTCGGTCAATGAGAACACGCCTGCTGATTTTGGGAAGCTGTGTGCCACGTGCCAAGCTTAATGCTGTGTGGCACCAAGTGCCCTTATTCTGCCCTTGTTTGGAGTGTGGTGCCTTCTGCTAGCTGTAATCCGATAAATAAATAAATAAACAAACATTTTTTTAACATCTTGAAAAAGCCCAGAACAGAACAAAGTTGGGAGCAGCCCTTCCTGCTGCTCGATACAAATCAAGCTGCTGCTTTCACGTTTTTGCAGGTTCGCTCCAGGACTCCAGCTAAGTGAAGTCAAGGCAGGGTTTGTAATGCACAATTTAATCAGTGAATTTGTAGATCTCAAAAGGCGTGCTTAATTTAATATTGTTTCTAACGGCTATTGTCTTCATGCTTGCTTGTTTCCCCGGTGTTTTTCCCTTTTGTAATTATTCGAATGGGCATTTCCAGGTGCACTGCATATATTAGCAAGCACTTTCTTTTTACTGAGTGAGATGCTTTAGTGTTTATTTCTTCATTGCCCTAATACTTACTTTATTGAAGGTCCTAATTCTTCTAAAGGAGAAAAACGAACACTTCTCACCCATTTCTGCCTCACTTTTCTCTTCCACCTTATGCTGCCCTTGAAAGAAGAAGAGCTGAATTCCTGGCCAGGGTTAGACCAGATTCAGCTTAACTGAGAAAAGCAACACTGCAACGGGCTGCCTGGTGAGCTCCAGGCAAGGGGCTCATTGCCTGTCCTCCCCCCTTGCTGGGATACCCAGCTAAGCATTCCTTGAGCTAAAAACCATTCCCTTGGCTGTCAGGAGCTCAGGGCTACTCTAAGCTCTCTTGAGGTGCCCACAGTGCCCATTTCCTGCACCCCATTGCCATCCATTACTTTTCATGTGCATTTCTCCACTTCTTGACAACTCTTCATGCTGTCACCAAACAGTATTTCCATACACGCACAGCATCCCTTTACTGCACGGTAGGCTAATTTTCAGACTAGTTTATTAGCGTTATTACAAACATGGCTCTTCATCATCTATTAAATGGTCCCGCAGTCACCATGATCCTGCACAAAGCCTGTAAGGAAGCACTTGTTTCACTAAATTACCCTGCAAATGTCAAACTTGCTCTGTATTATTAGCTGTACATCTTACATCCTCTTTATTAGGATTTTGTGTCTTGAGGGTGCCCTGTGGCGTATAGATTTTTTAAACTACAAACCAGTGTCATTTCGCTGTTTAAAGGAACATTTAATTAAACTGGATTCATTGCTTGCATGGGGCAAGTTAAATGAAAACTAAATAGATGGCATATGATTACATGTTATTAAGAAGAGCGACTGCTCCAGAGACCAAACTCTTTTAACACAACATTAAGCTGAGCTCATTTCATATGCACAGGTTAGCTCCGGCCTGTGAGGGGACCATATTTCGAGATCAGCAGAATGGTTATGGGCACTGAGCAGCTTTTAAGAAAATGCATGTTTCAGGGAAGAAACCTTTTCTAAGCTCGACTTCAATATGCTAATGACAGAAATCAAAGTTTCCCACTGATTCTAGGTAACCTTTTTTAAATTAGCACTTTTATAATATCAGATGGAAGTAAATGATAAGATTGGCTTTATCTATTATCTCACTAGCTGTAAATTAACAAAGAGCCACAATGAGTATAAAAATAAAATTGAAAGTATTTTGTAAGCTTGAGTCATTTGATCACATCATGAATTTTTAATGGTTTCTAGGAAAGTAAAAGAGGAATCACAATTAAAACTCTGTTACACAGTTACTCCATTTATGTTGATACAACCAGGAACACACTGTTATTTTTAGAAGAGCACTCACAAAGGCTCTTTTTCAGGTGTCCTAAGCTGATTTTCGAACACTCGCCACCCTCCTGTCCTTCTCCACCCCCATCCCCAGTATTCACCATGGCTGTGAGCCTCCAAAGCCTCCAGCAGTGGCGTGGGATTTGGTGGGCAAAAGCTGCCATTTCTTACACAAGTCACAGCCATTGCTCTGCCATCATCTACCAGCTGCTCTGAGGTTAGGATTGTCTTTGGGGGTTTTGCCTTTCTTTTTGGAGGGTTTGGGTGAGTGTCACTGCATGCCACTGGCCAGGTGTCATGGCCCAACAGACCAAAACACGTGGAGACTTCTCTCCCTTCCCTCCTACGCACACGCCTTGCCCGCTGACTTACCTGCTATTTCCATTAAAACCACAACGGTGACCAGCTCCAGCTCTCTTCAAAAGCCACATAATGACACCACATCTATTTTCTCTGCTTTGCAAGTGAGCATGCATTGCCAGAGCTCCCGCGGTGCTGTTCTCAGTGTGGGGTTCACAACAGAAAGGCATTACACCATTGAGATCTTATATCTAAAACTGGAATTGCCCATTTCTTCCCAAAAAGTAACTTAAAATCAGGCTGCTTGGCATGGAGGTACTGGTGGGATTGGCACTGCGTGTCTCTTGCTACACGTTTCCCAAGCACAGCTGTGTTTTGTACAAGCTACCCGTGTCAGCAGTGGGGACATTGCTCTTTGGGCTCACAGGGCTACTCCGGGGACCGTGCTTGCCCCACAGAAGGCGAATGCTCCCTCCAGGCCGACCCCCCCTGCCCTCTCTGGGTGAATATCTGATCACCCGGCCCTGCCCTGCTCATTCACTTCCAGCAGAAAGATTTTAAATCCCCTGGGTGTGAAGATGCCTAAGGATCAGAATAAATACCTAGGTCCTAAAACCATCAGGGCTCAAATCTCCTGCTCAGCCTTAGCCACACACGGGTGTGAGCAGTTCATCCTGCTGTCCTCAGCCTCCTGGCATGGCCCAGGCCACCTTCCTGCCCTGAGCTGCAGCCCTGGGGCTCCTCCGAGGGCTCAGACTGCAGAGCTGCGTGTTGCAGAGGGATAACCAAAACAACGCTCACCTGTAGCCATATAGACACGAGAAACTGAACTGCAGCACCTCTCATTTTAACTAAAAGATAACTAAAAATTGAAACAAGTAACACAGTCTTAGAACAAGTCTGCCTTCTAAATGGAAGTGCAATGGTCCAGAGGTTGAGCTTAGCCAGCAATAACTCCCGGGCTTTGAAACAGGCTTTTAGACTGAGACCCCGTGTCTCTTTTGTTCGTTAGCACAAGCCAGCCCTGGGCACATCATATGGGCACAGCTCTGAGGCGAGCTGTAGCCAAGCTGGTAATGAGCAGGGATGTAATTAGCAATGTTAGAAGGGCTGGATTGGGCAGATGGGAGCTGAGAAGGCTGCGCTTGCTGTGAGGCAGCCTTTTATATGTGTTGGCCTGGGACCTACAGCAACATGTGATGGATGACCCTACACATCGATAAGCCATTTGAACAGTAAACCAGGACATCTGTGCCCCTTGTCTTGCTACAGGGTGGTTGTACCCTCTCCATAAATCATGCCAGAATGAGGTTTCCCTGGGTAATTTGGGTTACCCTCTTCTGCCATGTGGGCCAGCTCACCAAGCTTTAAAACAGCTAGGGGAAGTGAGGTTCACCTGCAAGACAAGAAACCTCAAATTTCTTTTGCCATGGATCTTCGCCTCCCAGCTTCTGGCTTCTGCCTTAGAGCAAATGCTGTCTCCAGACACAGCCTCAAAGCCTCTGTGGGGTGACAGGAGGAGTTGCCAGGCCCAGACTTGTAGGAACCAGAAATACTGTAAATTTTGTGCTGCAAAGCCTTGCCTTTGCCAGAGTACAGGCTTTTAGCATTGTGGGGTTTTTTAATATTTTCCACTGTTATCATCCCATCTCATCCCATTCCATCCCATCCCATCCCGTCCCATCCCATCCCATTACCTGCTGCCAAACATTCAGTGTTACAGCAGCCCACAGGTAGCTGCACATCTATTTCATGGTTTGCCTTCTGCCCTGACAGCAAACCCATCTGATCAGCAGTTCGCCTGACTTATTTTGGGAAAGATCCCAATCCCAGTAGCAGCTTCCAGTGGAAACACTCTGAGACTTGTAAGTCTCAAGCTTTCTTGGATTTTGTTTTCAAGAAAGCTGTAATTGCATCCAGCCTCACATCACAAAACCCAAGAGAACCTGTTTAATATACACGGATAGCAAACAAACTTCTACCCAGAATTTGTTTAAAGTGTTATACCAATGCACCACTGCCTGTGTCTTCCCTGGGACTAAACGCAGGATGTCAGAGCTCATGGTCCCATGGGCTGTGCAAGCACAGCTTCAATTAGCCAAATGATTGCCCTGTGTTAGATACCGGTCGTTATTAGGAAAAAAAAATGAAATTCAGAAAATAGAAATTTAGTCTGTAAAACAAGTGACACTATTTATATGCCATGATGTATTATCTCTAGCAATGGTCATTTCTGCTTGGGCTAAACCAAGCTCTAAATGGTTAGGCAGTCACAGTTATTTAGTTAGTGTTTCTTCAGCTGTGGTTACATATTGGGACCTAGGAGAAAGTGTCCTATATCTCACACATGCAGGGCAATTGAGTATGACTGTTTTCCCCAGTATTCTCCCAAATACTTCAGGTCAGAGACTTCCCGTACTGGATGTTGGATGTTCTTCCTCAAAACACTTCCCATCCACCGCATCATTGCCTTTTCTTGGGGGGCTCACCCACCCTCCTTCTGGGTTTCACAGACCTGAACAACAGCAGCTGTGGGGGAGGATTTATTATTATTGTCGTTATTATTATTATTTGCTATTTTTACTACAGGTGCACCCAAAAACCACCAACCAAGCTGAGGACTCAGTTGTGCTGGGTAATATGAAAACAAGCAGCAATCCCCAAAGTTTTTAAAGTCAGAAACTGATATCCTATGAAGACTAGGCACAGTGAATCTTTCAAATACATTTCTATGCAGAGCAGGGAAAGTTGTTCCTGCTTTCATTCCTCTTTGTTCCTGATAGCAAGCACAAAGTGCCAAACACAAAAGCTGGGTGTGACTGTGTAACTTTATCCCAGACAGAATATGTGCGCAAATCCTGCCACATCCTGACAATGACTCCTGAGCAGCAATTCCTTTCTGAATCAGGAAAATGAAGACCTGGGCAATGCTCATTATTTAAAATACCAGCTCTGGGTTGGCAGAGATAACTGCAGCAGGCTCATAGAGAGGAACAACCCCAAACCCCTACCATCAAAGGTACTTTGACTTCCTGACAGTGCACGGTATTCACGGACATGCCCCAAACTCCTTTAAAGCAGTTCGACTCTTGAGCTTGGCTGAGTGTGCTTTGAAGCAGTTTGTTCTAAGCAAGTCATGTTCACTGTCCTAATCTGACGTGAAGCCTGATGGAAAAATCTGTGATCGATTATAGCAGCAGGACAAAGAGATATGAGAGGGAAGCAATGCAAAGGAACAGATATCGATCACTGGTTTGCAACGAGCCCAAAGAAGGTAGCTGGTGGTATTACAGAATTTGTAGGCAGTGTAGCACATCTTTTTGCTGTGTGTAGGTAAATACTCTGGGCTGCAGACTGTTTGTCTTACAGACAGACTGATTGGGTATGAAAAGTGGATTCTGAAGCATGGAATTTGTTGGAAAGGGACAAAATAAACCATTGTTTTTTTACCTTGAAAATACTGCTGCACGTAATGAGTGTTCGTAGCTGTTTCACAGCTACTTATTGCAGTTATTTTTTAAGCTTCTACAATTTTTTTTATATATTTAGCATTTTTAAATGACTGAATAAGAAATACATGTTGAACAAATTTGTATTGGATATGAACTAGCAGACATGATTAACAAACTCTTTAATGATGAGTTAGCTTTTTCCTCTTGCTGGACAAGATCAGACTTCAAAGCAAATTAAAAATGTGAGTCCAAGCACTGATTGCAATGTGGGCAACAGATATCTTCCTGTCAGCTTTAATAAAAGCAGTTGTAAGCTTTCAGTGTTAGTCCAGTCCACCCAGTTCATGTGTCTTTCTGTCTTTATCTAATCTAATATATAGTCATGAGATAAATTACAGAAGCATATGATAAATTGCATTGCTATTCATTTTTGGCAAGATCACCTATACTCCAGCCACTAATTCATCTCTGCCAGGATCCACAGTAACATACCAGGTCCTTGGAACAGCCTCCAAAAAACGTCATTTCATTTTCTTTAAGAAAACAAAGAAATTATATCTGTTGGAAAATATTCTATTTATCTTCACCAAAATAAGAATCTCACTGACACTTTTGCAAAATCACTCTGGTATAAAACATCAAAAAGTATTTATGGCATTAAGAGTCTCAAATATTAGGTCTTATTCTATTAGAGTGGGAAAGCATGATACAATTGAGGCTTAGGGATTTCAACACAGGAATGATATCACCAAAGGATGATATGGTTTAGGGAATTCAGCAAGTCATGAATCGGTTATTTTTTATTTTATTTTATATTTTATTTTATTTTATTTTATTTTGATTGTTTGGTTTTGGTTTTGTCTAGAGGCTTGATAATTCAGCCAGAATACACCAAACTAAGAAATCTGTGACTTGCCATGTTCACTTACAGCAGTTATCCACTCTTGACCAACAGCACCATCCTGAGTCACACCAGGACCAGCCCAGACCAACAGATCCATGCATCGCCGTTAACCACCATCCTCATTCACCTGGGAGTGGGAAGAGGAATGAAAGCTAAGAAGGAAGATACCTTCTTTTCCCTTTCACCCATCAGATCCAGCTCTGTCTGTCATACAGACTGGTGGGTAGTGAAGGCCTGTGGTGAAGTGTCTTTTGTTGCGCAAAGACATTCTGAAGACTTGAACATGAGGTCTTGGGAGGTACAAAGCAATGAAGGCTGACTTTATGGGTTGTAGGAGAGCCACCCATCACCACCAGCAAGATGGGGCACACAAGTAGGACTGCACCACAAAAGCTGGTCTCAAGCCCTCGTTCCCACACCTGGTGTGATCTGTGGGACCTGCTGGGTCGTCCTGAGATGTCCCTCTGGACCAGCCCCACATCCCTCTGCTCCACCACCAAGGAAGAGGGAAAGCATCAAGATGACATCAATGTTGTGTGGAGGAGACATGTTAATGCCCACACCCTGGTGGGGTGTCAGACCCAGCAGTTGCTTTCTGCTCCTTGGAGTTGCTGCTTCCCCTGCTGACAGTTGCCTCTTCCTCACCCTGCTGTAAATTGCTGTGAAATGGTGCCATGATCCAGTCAACAGCTGCTGAATCTCACCCAGGAGGCTGCTGCACCTCAGTAGTAAGTGAACTGGGTTTGCATATCAAGATTTTAAAGCAATTTGGAGCATTTTGAGGTGGAAGACACTATGGATGTGGAAAGGTGATCGCTATATTTTCTGCAAAATCTGTTATCAACCCCATGAAAACACAAGCAGTACTGCAAGACAGAGCATGAATTGAAGGATGATGTGAAAACCTGGCCCTGATGGTGGGAAGGAAAGTTTTCCTGGTGTTTTCAGGGAGTCAAAGGCTTCATCCTACTGTATGTTGGAGCCATTGAGGCATAATGGTAACGTCCAGATAATTAGATGTATTGCTATAGGCACTAGAGAAATGTGATAGACAGATGCATTCAGCTAGCTAGATCTCCCCTGGTGTAGCGAGCTGAAGTCAATTACGGAGTTAAATTGGGAAAGGTTTGACCTGATGTCATTTATATCTTGAGTCATAATTAACACTTGAAGTTCAACTGTGTGGCAATTTTCTTTTAATAACACTTAAACCCTATATAGTGCTCAAAGAATTGCATAGACATGATGAAGGATGGCTTGAGTGGATGCCAGAACTTCAACTTTAGTAATTAATCCTTAAAACCCCTTTGCAAGGCATATGGGTAACATCATTCCTCTTCAGTTTCTCCTTTGAAGAGAAGCAGGGCTCGTCCAGTGTCCCCCCAAAGTCCTGCAGAGAAAGTCTGAGGCTTTTTCAGCTGCTAAACTCAGCTAGCTCCCATCTTTTTGTCTTGCTATATTTTTAAATTATACCAAAATCTTAAGAAAGATTATGGACAAATTGCTTGTCAAATTGCCTGTTTTTCCAATTAGAAGCTGAGAAAATGCAGAAGACAAAATCTTCCACAAACACAGCTCCGGCTTTTAAGACTTTCTTGTGGATGAAATAGGAATGGTGCCGAGGGACAAAACGTGCTCTCAGGCTGAGACCTTGTAAGCCGAGTTTCAGCTCACTGCAGATTTTTATGGTCAACTTATAACTCCCTGAAAAGCGGGGGTTTAAAATGGAAGTGCTGACAAAACTTTTAAACTACAACAGTGGAAATGGCGCCGCAATAATTTATAATCTACAGGCAGCTCTTGGATTTATTATCACAATGACAAATGCACTGTCATTGTTAATAGGATATTTCCCAGCAAGGACTTCTTGTTATGCAAGCCAGGTTCACTATGTCATGCAGCATGATAGCAATAAAGTCTACAAGAATTTGTAATGAACTTCAATTACTAATAGATTATGGTTAATGGGAAATATGTGCAGTAAAGATATGGGTTTTTATATGCGCCTTCTGGTACTCTACAAGGCAATGATTTATGCTACAATTTATGTTAACATTCTCCAGTTCGAAAAAAGCCTAAATTGGTGGAAAGCCACTCCATCCATAACAAATATTTAAGATAATTTTGCACATCATGTAAATGAAGATGTAAAATTAGATATTAATCCATTTCATTTTAGCACTTGTATTTTTATTAAAAATGAAGACTTTGCCCTACTGTGTAACGACATTAAAAATCCTATCATGGGTTGCAAGCATGAATTACACTGATGCCGAAATGGCGACAGCAACTGAGCTGTAAGTGCATTTGTTTAGTTTGCTGCTGTAATTAACGGAGCGGCAAGAGTATTTTTCTAGGTATGATTTAAAGGCACAGTTCTGAAGCTGCTCCCACAGATGTATGCGATGTGTTAGGGATGTACATGTGAAGACCAGGCTCTGTCGGAGGACCTCAGTCTTTTACTTGCCCACTTTTCTTTCCCCCAGGCCTCCCACGTGGAGCAACTGCTTGGAGCGATGCCTCCTCCACCAACACGGGGCTGACCCCTTTCTGCCCTGAAAACCTCCCATGGAAAGGTCCTGGCACAGCATCAGGACCCCCACTTCTGCTGGGTTAGCTGTTTCCATGAAGAGTTGTTTCTCCTCCTCCTTGTCCTCCTCCTCTTCCCCCTCCTCTTCTTCTTCTTCCTCTTTGTCCTCCTCCTTCTCCTCCTCCTCCTTCTCCTCATCCTCATTGTCCTCCTCCTCCTTTCCTCTCCCTCTAGCTTTTTCCCCTGAACTCCTAATATAATCTGTTCAGTCCAGGCTTATGTGCCTGTGAGATGAAAAGAAAGAAGGATGTCTTTCCTTTATTTATTTATTTAATTAATTTTTCAGAACCAACTCTGACAAAAGGCACGTATAGATACAATGTTTAGGGTTATATTTGCTGAGCCATATTTCTGTAAAATGTTTACATTTCATATCTAAAACTTATTCAGCCAGAAAGGGATATCCGTGCACAAAGAATATGCAGGAGGATCCTTACTGGTGTGTCTTTAATACAAGTAGCCTGATACCTTTCTTGTTTCAGTCTGATTTATGCCAGTTTAAGGCCACTGCTCTCAGTAAACCTCTGCACAGAGCACATAAATACCCCCTATAAGTATACATTCACCTTATAGGGGTGTGAGTGAGGCAGACCTGGCCTGTTGGCCTCCACAGATTTGCAAAGAGCAAGATCTGGACACTTGCCTTTGGAATAAAGTTCTGCAGGTTGAGGTAAGACAGGCTTTTGGGGAGGAAAACAACTAATTCAGTGTGAAGAGCACACAGGTAAGCTCAAAATTGCCGTGTGAATCGAAGTCCGTAGTGGGTCTGGACTCCCCAGACATGCTCTGGAGCGGCAGCATCTTGCTGTACAATTAAGGGTGATTCTCGCATGAAAATGTGGCTCTTCAGGCTATTATGAAGTCGTTTGAGAGATTTACAAAAAATCCTTCTTTTTTTATGGTCAAATGAGCATAAAATTGTCCTTTCGCACACTCATTTCCTACTATGTAATACTTGCAGCAGTTACTTCTTGGAAGTATGTGTGTTGCAAATTTAAAATTAAAAATAATGTATCCCTTAAGGGTGCTATTCTAATTCAGTTTTTCCCCAGCCCCTCAACAGAAGCAGATGCATACGCAAAATGGACTTCACTGCATTTCCCACTGCCACCCTCATCTTTTTAATGAAGTTATCCTTACAATTCAAAGTCATGGCAGAGGATGCCCTCCTCAATGTAGATAAGGAGTTTTCTTCTCCAGCTTGGGGTGAAAGTGCCTTTTCCCTAGTGAAATGTCCTTTTTAAAAGGCCCCCATGCAATACCATGCACTCAGCAGGCACTCCCTTTGTCATCCTTTGAATCTCCTTTTTTTTTTTTTTTTTCTGGCCATAATGTCCTCTTTTCTCCCCAGATCTTCTTTGTTGTCCTTCCTCTCTCCTTCCCAGGCAAGAGGTGGGACCATTGCCAAATCTTTGGAACAAACTTCCCCAGAAAACTCTAAAGCATTTGTTTCTGGTGTTTTGACCTCTGTTAAACCATAAAACAACAGGCCATGCATGTGCATCCTGTTGCTGGCTGTAGTTCAGCTTTTCCTTTTGTTACGGCCTTTCTGTGCCTCCCCAAGATACGTCACTTCTGACAGGGCTGTGTGGCAATATTCAGAGGTCACTGCCTCCACAAGCACCATTAACAAGAGGTCGTTGACAACACAAAAGAGCTATGGAAATAACTGTAAACTTTAATGTGCTTTCCATTAGAAATGCGTGCAGGAATCTGTCCTAATGAGAGATTTTTCTTTCTCTCCCTCACTGGCACATCACTGTAGCAGCTTAGAGATATGCCGAGGTCTCCTAATGCAAGAATCTGTGCACTGGGCTGTGTAAAAGTGGCAATAGATTTTCTTCGGCTCAACAGCTGAGAAATATTGTGGAAATGTTCTAAAACACACTGGAATTAATATTTGATCACTAGGAGAATTGCGTGTTTCAAATAATTCACTCTAAAATGAATATAAATGGCTATTAGTGCCTGATGCATTCTCTTGTAAATCACCTCAAATCTTCAATAATCTATATTGTTTCAGAAATGCATATGCAAAACTAAAACATCACTTCATGCTACTAAAGCACTGCCTAAATAAACCATTTCTACCCTGGACCAAATACTTTCAATGGCAGAAATCACACCTGTCTCACTGGATACACTGAGTATTCATGCTATTAAAGTCGTTCTATGACTGCATTGTATTCCATTATGCATTGTGCCCCGTAGAGAGCACAGCACTTCTTAAACCCATGAAGAAATCACTCAACAAAACAAATGCATCAGCTCCGGGAGCGGAGACAGCCCTGAAGAGAGAAGGGGCTGAGGAGGAGAAGCACCTTCTTGCTGAACCCCTTACACGATGTGCCGGGCAGACCAACCTGATGTGGTTCCACTGGCAAGGAAACAAATCCCACTGAAACTTGTCACTTGACTTCAGGGTTTATTTTTACATCTTCCGAGCTAGAAATCTCACAAGGCATGCACGGCCATTGCTGCCAGCCTAGTTAGAGGCTACAACCAGAAGGTTTGTGTGTTTAATTAAAAATTAGAAAAGGCCCCGTGTAACAGCAGCAGCTGATTCCTAACCAAGGCTTTGCATCAGGACTTGTCAGCAAAATCCACCTCTCGAGGTTGATTGTTACCACTCCTGTGCCACAACCACCTTCAAACCCTTCCCTCTTGCAGTACCAGTACAGACCTGGTACCCAAATCACTTTTATGACGTCTTGCAAGAGTCACTGAGAAGTTGAAAATTGTGTATTTGGTCTGTAGAGAGGTTTTAAATGAATATGACCTAATCATGGATTCCTGGCTATTTCTTATCCATCAGCCAGAGGAAGTGGTCTGGTTTCTGCAGTGTTTGAGTTGGTGGTCCAAGTTACATCTGATTACACAACATTCATACGATAAAGCACAATTTACTGCCGAGTTACAGGTTCATAGATTAGTACAGAATTAATCTCACTATTAAAGTTCACGTATAACAACAGATGTTAGTAATGACTTCTTAACAGGCTACAAGAAGTAAACTAAGTAGAAGTAAACCAATCCATTTATAAAGAATGTTTTAGAAACAAAATGTGTTAATTCAGGGCTCAATCACTATTGCACTCAGGTTGTTATTGAAAAGCACCTTCCCATTTCTTTTTTCGCTGCATCCGGGCTTTTTTAATTCTTCCATTATCTGATGCTTTAGCTCAGGAGGAGCAGTTTTAGAAAAGTTACATGTTTCTGTCAGGAAATCCAGCAACAACTCCCCATCTGCGTCCCCTTGGGTAAAGCAGCTGGTTATGTCCATGTTGGATGGGAGCTCGTGGAGCTGGTACTTCAGCCCGGCTGAATCCAGCATCCTTTTGATATCAGCAGAGGACACATAAGTGCAGAGGTCATCTAAAGGCAAGGAAGATCCGTACTTCTTCCACAGTGTTTCCCAACCACTGTTTTCTGAGAAATAAACCATAACAAAAAAATGATCAAAAAATTCTTCATAGTGTTTTTTTTTCTGAGCATTTGTTTTTTCCTGCAGCTGTCTGCAGAGTTGGGGTACATGTCCTGGGCCAGAGGGGAGGTGGCTGCCTGGCTGCCCCATGCCTCTGGGCTGGGGCTGTGGGAGGTTAGGGACATGTCACCAACCCCCAGCTCCCTCTGAGCCCCCAGCTCAGTGCACACAATCTTCCCCCCTTCCTCTCCCAACGTGCTCCAACTCTTTTCCATGCATGTGTGCCATTGCAGTGGCAGATATCTCTGAGAGGCATGCTTCTATAGTACACATATTAAGCACCAGCTACTTACTAACATCTTGATTTAAGCTATTAAGTTTAAATCAGCCACCAATTTGGCAGACCAAATACTTTCCCATTCCTTCACCCAATTACTTCTTGGTTGAGCTACATGAGAGCTTCATTAAAACACCTATTGCCAGTAAACTATCTACCTGAAACATGAAATGCATGGGGTGCAAAACCCTGGTCCCATTTAACCATGCAGCTGGACGTGTGGTCAAAAAACCCATCCTCCTGGCCTGCAGCTTTCACTCCCATGGTCAGCTGCTGTCAGGCATGGGCAGTGAGCAGGGCTCCCCTCATCCCAAGCAGACCTCCCCAGTGGTGCCAGAAGGACGTCTGGGCTGTGTTTTATTTGGGCTGCTCAAAAATGAAGAGTCAGGGAGGAAAAGGCTCCTGTAGCACCTCAAGCATCTCCAGAAGAGAGCCCATGCTAAGCCCACACACATGCTCACTCCTCTTCTCAAGAGACATTTTACGAAGAAAACCAGCTGGGTAAGCTAAAACCTTCCCAGAAGCATCTTCGCTTCTTTGTTTTCCCTCACCCTGGATCTGTGTTTCAGCACTTCTGCTACAAGCCATTTATAAAAGGATCACCCAGAATGACTGGACAGGATGAAAATAACTTTGAGCCTAATGAGCAGCTCTTGAGAGTTATGACTATAAATCTCCATAACTGCTAAAACCAGTTGCTCGGCGGTTTTGCAAATGCTTTATCTGCAAACAGTTATTTATAGTCAAATAAACAGTTTGGTGTTTAGAAGGGCTACAATATTTTCTTTCACCTGGTGGAAATTGAATGCAGAGCGCTAATTGCAGAAAATTTGCTGGTGTCAGTGTTGTGTGACTCAGTGCCATCTCTGAGCCGAGCAATTATACACTACCTGAACGAAGCATTATTATAATAGCTCTCGATAGGCTCAGCATATGGCGCTACTTTTGTTTTCAAGGCGATGTAAACACATTTTTTAAATGTGTTAAAAATAACACCATATAGCTCTTGCAACTCGCCTGCTCTCCTGGCAGGGATGGAACAGGAGGCATTGCAACCTTCACTGACTGACCAAACCCTCTCCTATCAATCCTATTCCCAGAATGGTTTTTAATTAACATATCCTAATGTGTTTGTGTTGGAGACGACACTACCTTCATTTTTTGAAATGAGCTTTGTTCTGCTTATCTTTCATTACCTCTTTTTGCTTCAGTGCTCATTTTGGTAGCAGCGTCTTCCTTCCCTTCTCTATACACCTATTTCCCTCAAGGTTTTCTCCCCTCCTTTCCCTTCTGCTATTCTGAGCTCCTCTCCTCTCTCCCATTTTCTTGTTGGACCCAGCAATTTCCACACCACTTTCTGCCCTCTTTCTCTATAACGGGCACATCTCTCCATACAGGTTATCATGTACCACGTTATTCAGACTAATTCTGACTTTCACAGGGACACCACCCTATCCATTAACCATATCTGCAGAAGAAACAGCCATTAGTGGGCACTTGTGTGTCTAACCTGCTCCATCTGAATGCAAAAGAGATGAAATTATTTATGCAACTGTGGGGCATCATGTGTTGAAGGTGCAAAGAGAAGAAACAGGAGGAATGAGAAAACAAAGAACTGCCTGGCCTGGGGAGGATTTCAAACAGTTTTCATAAATTCAATTTTTTAATCAAATTAATTTTGAATAGACATGTGTTCCTCCCTGTATTCACATTTCACAAATATCCAGAGGGACAGGTTAAGCAACTGGAAAAGTGTTTCAATTAACTACAGGCAAGTAATCAGCAATAAACTGATATTATGATCTATTCTCATTACTCAAACAACAAGAACAATAACTCAGATCATTTAAAATACAGAATTCTTGTAGTGTACTGCTTTAAAACAAAAAAAATTTTGAAGAAAAATAGTTTGAATAAATTCAGGTTGGAGAAGTGCACTTTCTCTGCAGACACTTCATGAAGACAAAAAAAAAAAAAGGAACTTCTTCAAATACATTACGGTTTGCAGATACGGCCAAATTCAATAAAAAATAGCTTAAACTTCTGAACAAATGGTACTTAACAGCCCTGAAAAAAACTGTTGGATGTGACTGTTTACACAACTAAAATGTCTGTAGTTTACATGAGGCAAATTAAAGGCTTTCTAGAGTCAAAGCAGAACCCACTACTACCATACCTCTAGCATACCTTGCCCACAGTATTAAAAGGCAGTAGCCTTCTCCACTCCCACATTTTCCTCTTGGATTGACCACAGAGCATTTCTTTCAGATCTCAAACAGCCTGAAAACGCCGTTTTCCACCCAAAAGGACTATATCAAGGAGATGGGCAGTTTGAGAAGAAAATGAGCCATATGTCCTCTAACACCTGCTGTACAGCGAAGCCGAGCCCCGCTGTAGCTGTTTGCTTAATGCTGCACATCTCCAGGAGCGAGACAATGCTGTGCCCTGCCTGAAGAGCCTTTTACAGGGAACAGCTGTAGCTGAGGCTAAAGGAGATCTTGCTCTGTCACTGGCCTGGCTGTAGGATGGGGAAGGGGAGAAGGTGAAAGAAAAGTGTTTTGTGCCCATGGCATGGGTTTACTGCCTCACAGAGCCTTCAGCTTTGCAACCTGCAGCACAGAGCTGGGCAAATGTAGACGAGATGCAGGTTTCCATAGTCGCAGGTGAATGGGCACCGTTTACTCCAGTTTCCCTCTATAGGCAATAAAGGGATATTTAAAACAAAAATACACGTTGTTTTCTGGCCAGCCTGTGCTGAACTCGCAGGGACCCCAGCGGTGCCCGCGGCTCTCGCCTCACCCAGCGCGTTGTGGAGCAGCTCTCACCTGACACCACGATGATGAGGAGCTTTGCCTGCCCTTCCAGGAGGCTGTGGAAATACCGGATAGTCGCTGGGACGTCTTTCACATAATACAGCATCTGGGAAGAGCAGAAATGCTTACATAGACATGGTGGGGTCCTAGAGAACATTATAACTTGTAACACGGAGCAACCCGGACAGGAGAGCAGCGAGGTGCCAAGGCCCATCCGCAGGGTGCCGGCCTGCTGGCAAGGACAGCCCCGCGGGCTCGGACCTACCCTCCCCATCCCCAGCACCGAGCTCGTGTTCACTCATTAACCTGGGATAAAAAGTTTTGCCTTCCTCTAGCAGCGAGGATGGCTTGTAATGGCTTCGGTATACTGGGGAATACAAAGGCAGTTTCACAGAGAGGACAAGGAGCTTTGAAAACACTAGTTAAAATGTATTTTTAGTTGACTGTCGCCCACATCCTGGTTAATAGGACTACTGTGCTCAAAGCTGCTTTGCTGTAACTCATCTTTCATTTTTTTGCAGTTCACTTCTGCTTAAGTACTTTAAATTATAGAGAAATAAACTCACCTGTCTCCCCCTTAGAGTGGATAATGAGGTCACATACCTCATGCACACTTTAAACAGCCAAACCTCTGACAACAGCTACTCTGCAGACTTTTACCTGAATCATGTGAATGAAGTCCCATTTTTTAGACTTCTTTTCTGCATTCATTCGACTTTCATATTCATAAGCTGTCTCCTTATGCCAGGTAAACTTTACATTCTCGAGGTTTGATGTCGCCGCCACACGTTCTGAAATATGGGAGAAGACAGGACAGAGTTATCTCAATTGCAAATATGGGATCGATCTCCATTCAGAGCTTTAATAACACCCAAAAGTCATATTTAGGCAAAATGTTTTGCTACCGATTTAACACAGCAATGGAATACTTAAAACCTTGAGGCTGTGTGTAAGAAGGCAGCTGTCCAGGTCTTCGTTAGGTGAAACCTTAAGAGGGTCTGATTCTTTCCCCTTTGAACCCTCATTTAGTCTCCTCCAGTCTTTACCTGATCAAAAAAAAATAAACGAAACTTTCTCATGGCTGGCTCAAGCTCCATTTACCACGGTAAAGGGTTTTCCAGAGTCTGACCAAATAAATACAGGAACTTGAGGATTGATCAAAGGGGCTGTGTTGGAGACAAGCACAATTAAAAACTTGAAAAGAGCAGAGGAAACAAGTGGCTCACCCAGAGAGAGCATCATGAGGATGAAAGGAATGGAGCTTTGCTTCATGAGCAAATCCCCATCTCCTGACCTTGGGTTTCTGCTGTGTTCAAATACAAGAGATTTTCAAAAGTCCAGAGTTTTGGCCAACCACTTCAGGTGAAAGGGACAACAGTGATTTAGAGAAAAGACTTTAGAAAGAGTGACACATGGTGTGTTTTCAGACCTTGATGCAATGCACATCTAATGGCAGATGAAAGCAGAAAGCTAGAGGAGTGGATTCAAAGCATAAGTTATACCAAGGGGCCTGGCTCACCACTGCATTTCGTTGCTTTTATAGTAGCAACACTGAGGGACGATTTTGCATTTTAGGAGATGCTGGAATACAAATGTCCATCTGCTGGCATATGGAACTCATATTGCTGTGCGCCTGCTTGGGGCTCAGGATTGCTCCAGGACAAAGCTATCCCTGATGCGATTCCCGTGCTTCGCTGGAGTTAACATAAATTTAAAACTTAAATGGCCCAAAGGCAGACTGAGCCTTAGCTACAGAACACATGCTCAAAACAACATGATTTGCTAACACCAGTGCCTTTACTCCGTTAATCATAATGTTCCTCCTTTTGGGCTCCGTTAGGATATATTCCTGTTGGAGAGATGAGAAATGCTCCATCAGTGCTTATCTCCTCTCTTTTGTGGACGGAAATGGGCCACCCCTTTCTGCTGCTGCTGTTGCTCTGCTTGCTTCCATTTATCTGTCACTGGCCCCAGCACTTGCAGTTCAGGTTTAATTTGCTGTTTTAAACTCGGGCTTGCTTCAGCAGCAGTTCATATCACCATCACACATAATCTGGTGCAATCTGCTCCAGCTCAATTGCTAGGCGGTCTGCAAGGAGACGCTAGGAAGGGAAGTGAATTGCATGCCAAAGTGGGCTTTTAAAGCCAACATTTCAGAAAGGACAAACTCATTCTGATTATGGGAAGTTGCTGTCTGAAGATTCATCCGAACCCAAAACGTATCACCCTAACAGCTTTGAAAAGTTTTCCTTAAATTTTATCCTCATTACAACCCAGATTGCTGTCTGGGCCAGAAGCCATCCGCACGCCCTTGACTTGATGCTGGACTGAGCACAGCTGCACTGTGATGCCTGGGCATCAGCAGCACGGCTTGTCATGGTGCCACCAAAACCCAGGCCATAGTAACCAAGGGGCTTCACCTGGGCACTGGACATAGGACTATGGGAGCCTCTGGCATATGCCACGGCCTAGGAGAAATCTCATTTTGTCATCACTGTGAGTCCCAGGAAGAAAGTTTCTCCTTCCCAAGTTTCTCCTTCCCAAGGAGACAGCAGCTGGTTAGGCAGAAAACATAGCTACCGAATCCTCAGAGGCACAGATAATGCTTCCAGTTCTCCTCGGAAAAGGGGCTCAGAAACCTAATTAATGATACCTACTGGGGACATGATTAATTACCAAATAAGAAAGTTTAAAGAAAGAAATTCAGATGAATATTTCATTTCCAGTTTAGCATAAAATTTAAAATACGGACAACATCTTATATTTTCTTTAACTTTCTGCTGGAAAGAAACTCCCTGAAATAGAACGGGACTGCCAATTAATTGATGGCAGCCAGTGAATCTAGTGCCCAAATCACCCAATATACAGAGCAAATGCTCTTTTGCCCATTCTTTACCATCTCAGTCTGGAACAACATAAAAGCTGCTGGGAAGCTATCTTTTCAGAGATCAGGTCCATGTAATACAGAGACAGGTATCAAGAAATGGTGCATTTCCTCTGACTGTTGCCTTTGTTTTTTTTTTCCCTTTAGCTTCCTCAAGTGGCTTCATGCTGGGAATGCTTTGTTTTCAAGGACCTTAGCAAGAGTAAGAGTAAGATTTACAATGTGGTTTAATAATCTGGTATTTACTCTGGAGCATTTCCAATAACGCAGACCACTGACGAGGTTCATTCATTACTGCCACATCCATTCAGCAGCCGTTTTCTGGCAAGCTGGGCTCTGCCCAGGGCTTCTCATGGCCTATATGATGTGATGGGTGTAACCTCCATACAAGACCGTAATTACATGCTAGGTAAAGCCTGGTAGGTGTTGATACAGTGATAAACCAGCAATGTAATCAAACTGTGGACTGATATTTAACGTTCATTTTGTAGGACAATCTAACCAAAACATCCCTCCTTATTCTCTGTCCTTTTAAAATGCTTTGCTTTCCCCCATGAGCATAGCTCAGATTGTCAGACTGGTGGAAGGAAACGAACTCTAAGCCACTGAGAGCAGACACACAGCAAAAACCTCCCGTATCCAGCTTGTTTTCCATGCAATGTTTTCTAAATCAAACTAACGCAGTTCACACTATGGGAATTAGCTACTCGGAAACTGTTTTAAGATATGTAAGAATTACCAAGAGACACTAAAATCAGTGTTGCTGCAGGATCCCAGCTCAGTGCAAGCTGAAGGAGAATTCTTTCTGAAATACGTGGTCTTTGCTCCATTCCCGTACAGTCACACACCATTTTCCACCTCGCTTAACTTTTAAAGTCTGTCTACCTGCAAGCTTTTGCCATGTTCTTTGAGTTCTTTGCAGTGTAAGAGACAAAGATGATAATGAGAAGAGACAAAGATTATAATGAGAAAGCAAATGTAGAAAAGCAGTGATGTCAGAAAAGCATAAAATAGTGACTTTCTTAAGTTTTAAGAGCCAATTCTGGCAATAAAGCCTTTGAACGTGGGGTCGTCCAGCGTTCAACTCTTTTAATGCATTTAGCGTACTTAATGTAAATTTAATTTATTTAATGTCAAAATACCTTTGTACTTGAGGATTTGTTCGGCACTTGGCTCTACCACCTCGTTGTTGATGGTGACTCCTGGATATCTGGCTTGTACAGCTGAGAGGATCTGCAGGTCAATCTCTCCTAGGGAAAGAGGCGACATCGCACAAGAGATGAAAGCAAAGCTCAGGCAAACATTATCTCCAGTACCATCAGAAGGCCAGTTTTGAAGTTTTATTCCTGCCCTTTGGGTACTGAAAATGTACCAGACAGGTACATGTAGGTGCTTTGAATTCTCAGCAGATTACCACTGAGGGCAGAGCTGTAGGATCTAATAAAATAAATAACTGTCCCAACTATCTTTATTTCTCCTCTCTGACCACCAGCAGCAGTGCCAAGGGGAACCAGACGCAGTCATGTGGGCAGTGTGACTTTGTGTTTTCTAGACATGGACAAACCTCTTGGGGAAAATGCTAAATGACCATGATGGTACCGGTTTGGATGGTCCCAACTCACCAGGGAGTCAATAAGAAAGGTCTGGCCTCAGTGGTTAATGTGTCATGGGGGTGAGGGAGAGGAGAATATGTAAACACACTGAAAGTATGAAAAACATGTTCTTGTCCAGATTTAGCATACTGTGACTTTTTCTGTAAGATGAGTAGTGCACATACCATCTATATTTACTTAATCCCCTGCTTACAGAATACCCCAGACCTATTTTCTTTGTATGGAACAGTTCTCCCTGGGCACCATTCAGGCCAGCTGCAATTATTCTCCCGATGGAAGCACCCATACATGTAAGGTTTTAAATTTAAACAGAGCTGCCATTGCTCTTGGCCACCTCTCCCCGTCTGCCATGTAGGGAGCTCAGGGAGATGATGTTGCTGACCGAGGCATCGGTCTGGGGACAGCATGGGGCTGGCTTGGTTGCCTCTTGCAGGGCTTGCTTCTGCTTATTCCGACAGAATAAATGTAGGTGAAAAAGACAACAGAAGAATAAATAAATGAAAATAATGAATAGAAGAAGCAGAGCCATGCCGGCTGTAACATGTACCCTGGAGCTCAATCCAGCACAAGGTCCTCCCCTTGGAGGGTCCTTCGCACCACGAGGAGCTCTCTGCCTGCTCCTGGCCCCACCATGAGACACTCCAGCCCGAGGGTCTCACCTGCTCATTTATGCCCCCAGAATTTCACATAAAAAGCAAGGAAGAGTTCAATCCTTTTAGACTTATGTCTTTCATAAAGCAACTAATAACACCAAAATTTATGTGACATCTGGGCAAGCACATTCTTTGAGGGAAGGGAAATTGAATTTCTGAAGTAGCATAAATAGCTGTGGCTTTGCTATCACTGCAAACCCCGTATTTTGTTGGAAATTCAGAGGAAAGTCTGTCATTTGCAGGCTGCTGTGGTAAACTCTGGAAACACAGAATTTGTAAGTTCCTACTGCAACATTTTTTTATTTTTGGTTTCTTTACCAACTTTCTATAAAATGGATTAGCCCTTTGAAAAGGCTGTGCAGGTCCTGATTAAAAAAAAATAATAATTGAATTTTCCATTTCCATATGCAGGTAGGTTAATATATTTCCTTCCACTCCTCTGCGGCCAAACCACCCTTGTATTGTTTTTAACCAAAAAAAATAACTTTGATTCATAATTTAATCCACAGCCTTAATTGACTTCGGTTAGCTCTTTTATATGCAAACAAGTGTCCTGAGGCATTTTACAGTCAAATCTGTGGCAGCTTGCATTATCAACAATTTGGCAATTAGGCTATCCGAATTATTTAAACTCTCCAACACAATTACCTTTTAAAGGCTACCACTATGTTCGCCATTAAGTTTCTAATTAAACATTTTACGTAACGGGATAGTTTATAGCACAGTTGCTGCTTTATAGCGGCGCTGATGACTTTTATGGTTTTTAAAGGTACAGAGTGCTGCGCGCTGGAGTGTGAACTTAATAAGGCAGAGGCTGTAGGCAAAGGCAGGAGCTTGAGATGGGCGGGGGTAATGGGATATGATGCTACATTAAATGGTTTGCTTTTCCCTCACAGTGGAAAAAGTGCACAGGAGGTGGAAAAGTGGAAGGAAAGCATCCTTGCCTTCCATGCTGCCTCCCTGCGCAGTGCAGGGGATGGGGCCACAGGGGCTGGCGTCAGGCAGGGTAATTGGATCCCCCAGGTTTGCTCCTGCACAGGTCCCCAGGGACCCGCAGTGGGGACAAATGAGCCAGGAAATGGGCTTTGCTGGTTCCTGCCCGCACATCCACCATGCCAGGCTGGAGTGCCCCTGGTTAGGGAGTGAAGCACCTCGCTAACCGAGCAAAGTGTTCCTCCTAAAAGCAGTATTTTTTGTGGCAGAGGAATGGTTTTCCTTGCTTGGAGAGAAATGTTCGTGCCCCGTCACACTGTTTTATAACTAACACCCAGCATTTACTTACATGTATTTTTTACTTATTAGGAGAGATTAACAAAGCTGAGATTAGTCTTTGGAGTTGTTATGACTAAAGCACTTAAAATAAATTAACTGTTCGTACAAAATTTTAGCCTGATGGCTTAATGGGCAGAGCAGAATTAGGAAACATAGGCTTTAATTAAGGGGGAACTTAAGCAAGAATTTAATGAAGAGAAGCACTCTCTGCTGTTGGTATTGTTTTTCCACCCAGCTAACTTCAGAAAAGGGACTTACTTCTCCTGATACTCCAGATCCCAGTGAGACCTGGCCAGAAGACACTCAGCCCTTCATAGGGCTGGAAATACACCGCGAGGTGCCACTGGGGTGGGGCGGGGACAATGAGGTACAGACAGGGTTGGCGGTGTCCCCCCGTGCCATCAGCAGGTGGCACAGAAACCCAAGGGGCAGCTGGAGCCTCTCTGAGCTCGAGGGGCAATGTGGCAAAGGGGTTTTCTCCTGGAGGAGACGCAGGAGTCAGGGTGTGGGGCACAAGCTGGTTTAGCACTATGGTCACGCACCGGCCACTGCCTTCTGCCCCCTGCAGAGGACTCTTAGAGAAAAGCCTTTCCTTCCCTCCCGACTTTTCTCTGCAACTTGTAATCCTCTAGCCAGAAAAAAAAGGTTAAAGCTTATCAACAGTGAAGCTCATGGCATACCTGCTCCGCCACCAACACTTAGAATATTGATTGCAGGCTTCCCATTTCCAATACTGCAAAACATTATTTTTAAATGTTAGCAGAGCTGCCCGGCAGATAGGGTTACATGTATTACGTGAAGAGCCAGAAACGCTAAGAATTAAAACCTGCAGGACAGACCCAAAAGCAGTATGTGCAGGTACATGCATGCCCATGAGCAGGCAGGTGGGCTCAGATTCAGACCTCTGCTCTTCAGACATGCCAATTTCTGGTGATTTGGGCAATCTGCAGAGGTCTCCACGTGCATTATTGCATTTTTCATGTGCCAAGGCTTATCTGGGGTGAGCTACATTTGCATGCAAAGAAACCACCCAGCCTTATCTCCTCCCTGCTAGGCAGGCTCTGTGCCGCAGACAAAACCTCCCCTACCGGGGGTGGCCGAGGCCACCAGCAGCCACCTGCCACCACCACCGGACCGTCCCCAGCACCGGGCAGGGCTTTCTCCCCGTTACCTCGCCAGCAAGCCAGGCAGCTGCCGCTCCACAAACTCCTGCATGCACTGATGCTCGGTCGACTTCGCCAGGAAGACGCGGAAGGACCGGAGGTACCTGCTGGGGTCAGCCATCAGGCTCCGCATGGTTGAAGCCATGCCGGGTTTCGGGAGGCTGTGCACGGCAGGGGGACAGCTAGTTCTCCACAGCAATCCCCTGCACCCGGGAAAGAAACAGCAAACAATGCTCAATACACACTGGGATAAACCCAAGGCATCTCGCGTGGCTGAACAGGGACTTTGGATGGGAGCAGGACTTTGCTCCCATCCTCCGCCAGCTAATTTACATTAGGGATGGAGTGCTTAAAGAAATATTATGCAATGTTGCGATAGAAACCATAAATCAGGTCTGAGCAGCAAATGGTCATGTATCATGGTTAATCTTTGCGAAGGAAACGCCAGTATTTTTTAGCGGTGCTGACACAGGGTACTCTTACTACCCGGTGAAAGGATCCTGAGACACTTCTTAAGGAAAAGAAAAATTCCCCTATTCCTTGAAGGCATGGAGAGGCTTGGACTGGATTAGAAGAAAGAACAGCACACTTCTCCAGAGATGCTAGCAGATGTCTTTATCGTGTTTTTCTTTCCTTTTTTTTTTTTTTTTAAATCTTTTGATGTGCTTAAAGAGGGTGCTGGCAGTGGGGTGAAAACAGTAAAACCCTTTAAAACGCACTCTGTAATTTTTAGTTCCTCTAAAGATAATGGTGCAACTCCCACAAGCAAAGCAGTTACTTTCCAAAAGCCACGTGGATTACTGGAATGGGTGCCGTGAGAAACCTGGCGCGGGGAGACACCCAGGGCCGGGGAGGAAGTAGGCGCTCCCGGGGACCACCAGGCATGTGCTGGGAAGGACCAAAACCACGCTTTGTGTCCATCGGGTCTTGTCCTCACCCACAAGGAGGAAGAGGAACCCTCTGCAGATGCCACGCACAGGGGCCTGCCCGTGACTCCCCCCTCTCCTCCCTTCCCCTGGCCAACCCCCTTCTAGCCCCCCTGGTTATTTTTATTGCTCTCGTTGGACTTCTGTCTCTTTTCAATGATAAGAACAGCTGCCTGGCTTTGCTCAGCTTTCCTTTCTGCCGGTGCCAAAAATAACGTCCAGCTCGTGACAAGGCTTTATTTTTGCATCCCGTGAGCTGCAGCTCCCCACGTGCTAAGGACTCCAGCAGGAGGCACTCCTGCAGCTCCTCTTTATCCGAGGACACAGCGGGTGCTGCTCCAGAGCTCGAATACAGGCTGCCACCATGCCACATCAGCAGCATCTCCTGAGGACCACCACCAGGGCAGACCCAGCACCCTTCCCGTGTCTCACACCCTCTCACGCAGCAAACCTGCATGTATTAATCAGAAAAGATGGAAGAGATGGCAGAAGAGCATTAAAAACTGCTCGCTCCCAGATGCCCATGAGGGCTGGCTGGTGCAGCAGGGAAAGGTAATGGGGCCCCCTGGCCATGGAGCTGAGCCCCCCCTGCAGCCTGCCTGGGGCTGATTTAACGAGTCTGGCTTCCTTAGATAAGAGAGGCAATCCAGCCTGCATATTAGAAAGACAGACCAACAAACTGCAGCTAAATCGACTCCATTACCTGGAGGGCCATCACTCAGGGGACGTGCACAGAGAGACCACGATGTTGCCTGGCTGGGCAAACCCTCCTGAGCCCTCCCACCCACCTGCCAGCAGACACTGACTCTTTTCCAGGTGCCTGGCACTGCAATCCCCAGCATTAACTTGGGGAAACCAAGCACAGACATTGCCTGAGAGAGTAAGGATGCCTACACCTGGCTGTACATGGGGTGAGAATATACGCTGCCAGCCCGAGAAGCAAGCGGTAGCATCCGTGTTTACCCATTCCTCTGCTCAGCTCTTTGCTTTTCACTTTAAACACACAAAGAGGCTTTGGCACATTCCGCTGAAATATTTTACTGCCTTCCATCTCGAAAAAATATTTTGCAGTTAATGAGAGGAGATTTAGATAATCAAGCTTTCTTGTCCAACTCCCCGTGCTTCCTGTGATTTAATTTGCCCACCCCCGGCTCGGCAGTCTCTAACAAACAGCCGAGATTCATTTTCATGTTAGGTGCAGTTCGAGGAATTTGTCTCATTTATTTCATTCTGCTTTTGGCTGCTCGAATTTGCCCCATTTATTTCATTATGTGTTTTGCTGTTTAAACTGCGGCTAGTTAACTTTAAAAATGAGGAAAATAATAATAATCAAAAGAGACAGAGAGAAAAAAGGATTTTTTTTAGTCAGGCTGATATAGAAACTTTGGGGTAATAATGTTCATTTGGACATTTCCTTCAGTGACAACCCAGATTTTTATGTAGCTTCCTAAAAAGACTGCAGCTTCAAAAGCTGTTTCTGTGCTTACGCTGCAGTGGTTTGGACCAGGTTTGCACCGGCACTGGCAGAATTAAGCCTCGTTAAACCCACTGACGAACTCTTTACAACTTCGACACGACCTCTGGTGAGACAGTGAGTTTGCCTTCGTGCTGCTGGATGCCAGCGAAGCTGAAGATGCCCGCGCAGCCCGAGCCCAGTACTTACGTGCGCGGTGGTGCCTGGTGCAGAAGCTCCCTCGGCACGATGCCGCGGGTGTTGGGGACGTGCCGTGCTGACACCCCCGCGGTGCCCCCGGTCCCACCCCTAGCCGGGAGGAGGCCCCCTCTGGGATCCGATCTCCAGGATGTGGCTGCTGCGGCAGCAGGGAGTGGAGGGGTCTGGCTGAGCCCCGCGTGTGGTTTGTCCCAGCTCACCAGCTGGAAAAGGGTGGGGGGAAAGGGTAGGAAGGGGAAATGAGGAAGGTCCCCTGCTCACACCACAGCTGCGGTGCCACTGCTGTACCTGTGTGCGGTCTCTCTGAGCAGTCTCCGAAGGCTCCAGGATCCACTCCTGCACCCACGGGTGGGTGACAGCCACCCTGCCCTGGCCTCCCGGCGTGGCCGGCACCAGCGGGCTCATGCAACGTGCCTGGCACAGCTGTGAGGGCACCAGCAGCATTCAGACCTCAAGGTCTATCAGCGCCTTGATTAGCATCCGGATGACAAATAAACTCTGCTACGGGTACAAAGGAAAGGTGACTCCTGACAAATTGGAAATGGTTATCTCAGTGTGTGGCACCCGGTAAGGTACAATACTTATATTTGCCTATAGAAACCTACTGGTACAGGTTAGTTTGTTTTTTAGGTGGCTCTTTTCCAAGCAGCTGAGATTTTGCTTATACATTACTTTCAAGGGCTCAAGCTTTGCTATAAACAGTTTTAACCCAGGGAGTGCAAGGGTAGAGAAAAAACATCAGCCCGTGTCTGTTTTCACACTGCATTTTGGTGCTCATAGCATTAATAAAATATTTGCCTTCTGTGTGCCCCAAATTATTGCTCCTTCACGTTTCAAGTTTTCCTTCTGGACTCGCAGGGAGAAATGAACGGTTCATGGAGAAATGAACTGTTCACATTGCACAAGGCTTATCAAATCACACCAGTAATAGCAAAACTCCTACTTTCAAAGACACAGTCACAGGAAAAAAAAAAAAAAACATCTCATGGGTTGACATTTAGCCCAAAGTTTACCAAAATAAAGATTTCCTATCAGCAGCTGCAATCGCCGAGGGAGCAGCTACGGCTGGGGACAGGTAGCGCTTGCTGTACTTTCCCTCTGTCCACGCACAGCCCCATCCCCAAAACACTCACAGCAAATTGTCAGTGCCTGTCACACAGCAGCCAGCAGGACCACAGCAACATTACAGATGCAGACAGACAGCCTCCACTTTATCTGCGGCAGGAATCAGAGGGGCTGGCCCTGCAAACGCCCACCACCTGTGCCCTGCTGGGTGGTGCCATTGGAGCAGCTCCACAGCTCTGCTTCCCATGTATCTGGGGGAGAAAATGCTTAGTTTCAAGGTACTTTCATTGCATTTCCCTGGCTTTTAGCTCCTGTTTTATGTAAAACTCCACTTGAAAAGGCAAACAGCACCTTTTTCTCCCTTTTTCTTGGAGTTGAATAGCCTTGGCCTGGGCTGAAGGGGAGGAGGTGCCCGCAGGCTCCTGCACCGCGCTCAGCGGGGCCGGCCTTTCATTTTAAGGACAACGAAGCCCGAGCTGTATTTTTCAGACAGCCACAATCTGGGCCAGCTTCCCTGCACGGGAGGTGCCCCAGCGAATGCTAATGCTGCAGGAACGGCTCCCTGCCAGGCTGTGGGTGCGGGCCCTGCTGCAACGCCCCTGGCAGCGCTGCCCCGGCTCCCAGTGATAAGCTCTGCTGTTCAAACAGACCTGAACACCGAGGGCAGCGGTGTTTTCCCTGCTTCCTGAGCATTTATCAAAAATAAAATAAAATAAAACCAGTGCGTCTGGCCCGTGCTTTCCCCACTCTGTAACCCACAAAACAAATGGAAGTTCTTCAGGTACCAGTTGCCATTTAATACAAAAGCCTAAGTTCAGAGAGCCAAAAATAAAAAACTATCTGGTGCCTGTGTATGCTTTATGAAAGATGTTGGTGTCGATTTGCTACTTAACTCCCCACGGAGCCATGTTCTGCAAGCTTTAAGCCCAGTCCCAGGCACTTCAGTTTGACACGGGCTCGGACTGAACACAAGACGGGGGGCTGGCATTGCTCTGCAAAAAAATCCCCTGGAGAAGCTGGTCACACCACCCCCAGGCAGACCTCCTGTTTTGTTCATCGATGTGGCTTTACTCCGTTTAACATCAATATTCAAAAAAAAATATTTCACCTGCCTGTGCCATTTTACCCTGAGCATGCATCCAGCACTGCCCTAGAAGGAAAGGGGCTGAAAGGAGTTATTGAGAGGGGATCACAAAAGCCTCAAGGGTATCAATAGTTGGAAAATAATAGCTGTTGTGCATTAAATAGCTCTCAGTCATGACAGCTTGTGGGACAATTCACAAGCCTGCAGATACTTGGCCAACAGTGAAATGGGACAATGTTAAAACATAAAATTGGGAGTGAGAGGAGTCCACCCAGGAACCTGGCAAGGACCTGGATCATTGTCCCTGTCCCCTTAGGCGAGACGAGGGCTGGGAACAGTCAGCATCTGCAGATTATTTCCTCCTCTGAAGTGCATCTGCAGGGGTTTGGGCTGAAAATCAGGCTTGGGGTTCCTCTGGGTACACCAGGTGGCCACGGGCATGATGTCTCGGCAGGGCCAGAAGTGCTGGAGCAGCCTGTGGGCAGCAATGACCCTGGCTGGGTGCAGATTTGTCCCTCTGGTGTGGGACCAGGGCCTGGAGTCAGAGCCCAGCCGAGCTCCAGGAACTGGCAGAGGAAAGATCCATGGACCAAGTCCCACCGGCATTAAGGAAATCTGATCATGCCTTGTACGTGGGTCAGGTCCAGGAAACCAGATTTTCCAGAGGCAGCAGGAAGGGGAAGGCTGGGTGAGAGAGACCAAAGTTCTGGCCTTTCACCACAGCTTCTGTAGATGGACCAAATATCCGCGCCCAGAGACTGCACGCATTTATTGGGCTCACCTCTGGATCTGATTTAATCATGCTCAGCCAGCCCGATAACAGCAGGAGCTAGACATTGCTTAATGTCCAAAGAATTATTTCTGCTGTCTTCTAATAAAGCACGTCGATGTAGGCTGGAGTTGATAACATGATTGCTGCGCTAGGGTAGCAAAATCTCATTTTACAGGACAACTGAACTGTCAGTGCCAAAGAGCAGACAGGTTATTGCTCACGCTCCTCCAAGGTTGCTTTTATTAAAATGGAAATTTCCAAAGCTTTGCATGCACACACGCACAGCCACGGGTGCTGAAATCCCTCCTGGGGGGAGCAGGGCCAGTCACAAGTCTTTTTGAGGATTTTCTCTCCCTCCCCAAGCCCCACATAGACATCATCACCTTAAATTGGACCTTTTATATTTTGCCTCTCACACCATCAGAGCAGGTTCCCTAAATGGTGCTGTGAACCAGCGAAGGCAACAGGCAGGCTCACTGGGGGTTTGGGCACACTGATTTTCAGGCTGGTGAGTGCTGGGAAGGGACACGCGTGCCATCACCCCACCTCCAGCACTGCCTGCATCAGAACCCCTGCTCCTGACCCCTAACATGGCAAAAATTAGCATCTGGCCGTATTTTCATCTCTCCATAGTTATCAGTCAGAGCAAATGTGGCTCGGACGAAGCCATATCTGGGCTTAAATCAAGCCAAAGCTCAGCATCTCTCCCCACAACAACACCAGCACTGATGCAGCACGCTTGGAGGAGCACGTCGGCTGGGGCAGCATGCAGCAGCACAGCATTTGTGCCATGGGTGCTTGGGTTCAGTGCATCCACATCGCCCAGCTGCGAATTGCAACGGTGCTGAGCCACTGCTGCAGTTGAGTTTGGCTGCCAAGAGCAATTCATTCAACAAGCGGGTCGCTTTATCTTCCCAGGTACTTCTGAGGAATGGATTGGAATTTTTATAAATGTGTGCCTCGGTTAAAATAATTTTGCTTTTCTTCCCCTCCCCAAACTTAATTGAATCAAAGATTGTTTGTGAAATATCTCATAACGGAGCGCTCCCAACTTCTGGCTCATAAGCAGAGAAACAAATTACTGCTCTGTTCCCAGACTGAAAAAAAAAAAATAACTTTTAAGAGGTATTTCAATTAGAAATTTGAAATTGCGATACTTAATTAAATTAAAGTTGGAAAGAAATTCAAGTTCCTCAAAGGTCGGGCAGGGAGTTTGTTATTGTGTCTCTGTTTGGAGGTGACGAAGGGTGCTGCACACCTTCACAGGCCAATAGTCATTATCAGAAAGAGCCGGTCAGAAGTGGTGGCATTAGAAATCAGGTGCAGTTCTTGTCCTGCAGAGCCGTAAGGCGGTCATGGACCAGACCCCTGCCTCGCGCTGTACCTGAGCAGCTTGCAGCTCACTCTTTCCTGGGACTTCATTCTCTGCCAAGAAGCTAGTTTCTGCACTGGGGAAGCGTGAAGGACTCGGCAAAGACCAGGCTGACGTTATGGATGTCGTTGGAAAGCAGAATAGTGCCAGGGAAGAGGAGCTGGATTTTCCTCCTTGCCACTTGTGCTGCTGATTTAGATTTTCTACATGGGTATGGATTTTTGAAAGCAAAAATCATTTATTATAAAAATGCAATTTTTAGGGCATTTTGCCTATGTATGAGAACAATTATATTCTCTTACTCAGGATGCAGCAATATGAGGCAAGAACTGTTGGAAAAAGCCAGCTACCTACAAATGAGAGCCCCCCTCTTGAACATTGCTTTTCAGAGGCGGCCAGGTGAGAACACTGGTGCCACACTCACCCTGCACAGCTCCGTGCCCACTTCACGAGGCTGCAGCCTGCTGATAACACCACCGCATCTTTTGAGATCCGAAGGAGCCACACCAGAAAGGCAACCTGCAGAAATTAGAAGAGCTTTCTTCTGGCCTGAGTTTTGGACGCCCTCGCCCCCCGCGAGCACACAGCTCCGGCGCGGACATTTCGATGCAGGCAGCCCAGCTGTGTTGGTTTAACGGGGCCGCCGCCTTCAGAGAATTATTTTGACAACTGAATATTCCTCTCGCATCTCATCAGCGTGTTTCACATTCCTCCTAAATCTCTCTGCTCGAAGTGTAATATTTTTGTGCCATTCATATCTCTTCCTGTGGGAGCTTGCGATAAGCTTTTGAAACGGCTTAGACACACACACTCCTCTCAGATTGCACTAGCCTCATGCAACTCTCATAGTCAAAATCTTAGCATTAAGATCACAATAAAACCACGTATTAGGAACACTTTAGACATCTGTAATCCTTTGGTTGTGCCAAACCCCAGCACTTAAATTACCCCGACCTGGTAAAGAGTTATCTCCCTCCTTGGAGATATTTCCCTCTGCGGAGATCTTCAAAAACTGCCTGGGGTCGGACCCTGCGACCTCAACCATTTGGAGATTTTGCAGTCCTGGCAAAATCTGATTTATTATCTTTAAGCTCGCAGGTTTCTGAGCACGGATGGCAGTGATCAGTACCAAACAGAGAGGCAGTATTTGCACCAGGGATCTGCACAGCCCAGCGCCCGTTCACCCCTTCAGACTTTACGTCACTGTAGCAACCTGTATATGCTATCTAACACAGCCATACACCCGTACACTCCATACCAGACACTCTCCTTAGCCTATATTTTGGTTCCAACCAAGACTTTCTCCCATCTGCCAACCTCATTACAATGATATTAAGTTCTCACAGGTCGCTGGTGGAAACGTATTTGGTACCAGGGGCCTGGTGAGCACCCGGACAGCTGGTGTGGGAAGGTGGCTCAGCAAACCCAGACTTTCCCAGTGAACCCCAGATGTTCCCTCAGCTCCAGACACAGAGGGGAGCAGAGGCTCAGCTGCCCTGATGCTATTAGAGTTGCTCTTCTCCCAGGCCTGATGATGGGTCAAAGGTGGAGGCGTAAGGAAAAGCAGATCAAGAACCGCGTGCAGCACAGGATGGACACTGAGGGCTGCTCACCACGCAACCGTCACCTCTCCAGTCCCTGATTTCCAGCACATCTCAGCAAAAAAAGAGTTTTAAAGGCACTGTGTAACTCAAAACCACAAAGCTAGATGCATTTAGGAGCACATAAACAGGCTGAAATTTTTGCACAAGAGAGATTAACAAGGATCTAACTTAAAACAACAGCAGCAACAGCAGCAGTTGTTATGGCCAGCTACCGGCACATGCAATCAGACCCTTGAATGCTGCTACTCAGGGTGGAAAGTGAGATGGTTTGTGACCTGTCAGTCCTTGGGTTTCCACACTCTGGCTTGAGTTGTACTACACTTATACTACAGTTTGAAATAGCGTATTAGTTTCAGAGCCAAGCTTACCACCCACTGCCAAAAGAGTTGCAAATGTGGGATTTCACAGTGAAATATCAGCACACAAACAGCGCTCCCTGGGTAGCACTTACCAGTGCTAGGCACATGGATCATACGGAAGCCCTGGAAGTAGTAGTACAACATTGCTCAAGTGAAAACATACAAGAGTTTTTCATGGATAGCGCTGTCATTTTTCCGTTTTGTTGGAAAAGGAACTTTTGGATGGGTCTGGAGGGGTGTCTGCAGGTAGCCTGGCCATCGGGGTGTGCCTGCAAGGAGCAGCTCCCTGCTGCCCACAGCCACCCGTGATCCCCCGTCACGTCCTCTGGGCTCCTCCCTGCCACATCCCAAGTAATTGCCATTCCCGCAGCGGTGCCCTCACCTTTTCACTTGCCCTCCTTATCTACCGCAATGTTTCTGCTCTCTGCTCCCTTTCTACCCTGGAGGCTTGCAACTGTTTCTTGTAATAATTTTTTTTTATATACCGTTTCTATCTCTCGCCTCCATCCAGCCGGTGCCATTGTAGGCAGTTTCCATGTGTCACTGCTTCTTTCAAGCATCATATTCTCACGCAAGATAGCGAAACATCCGTCTCAGCCTGGCCACTCTCCCCTTTGTGCAGGCTTTATATTGCAAGTTATTTAAACTCTCAGCTATTTTCCTGATTAAATAAAACCAGGACCAGTTACTTTAAAGGTAGCAGGGCTTTATTAGAAAGCTACATTGCCGCCTTGTTATTTTGATCCCCATTCACCTCTCATCTTCCCACAGACAAAGGGCCCTGAGTTTCTTTATAGATGTGTGTATTCACTCTTTTATTGGGCAGGAATCCTTTTTGTGATCTCTGCTATGAAATGATACTGTTCGGCAGGTCATATTCAGTGGTTTACTTGGTTTTGATTTTGTCTCTGCTCTGACAAAACCATGGTGAGGTTAATGGTGAGAAAAAGAGGAGTAGGTAAAGGACTTTGGGATCTGGTGCCAATTTCAGTGTCAGGAGCTCACCTCCTTGTCAGGCTACAGCCGCTATCTTCTCCACTGTATCCATGTTCAGGCTCTGGGGGACACATTTCAGAGTAGGATACACGAGGATGGGTATGAGACATGAAAATGTGGAGAGAATGGAAACCTGTGGAAGTGTAGAAATGCAGCACCTTGCTCTGGTTAATGGGCTCGAAGTGTGCAGGGCAGAGCCAGAGGAGGGGACGCGGTGCTGCTGCTTCCTGGTGGTGGGATGGCTCCTGGAGCGACACGGGGCTGGTGCTGCAGCCTCCAGGCATGGAAACGTGAAATTCATCCATCTTTGTGCTTTCCAGAGGCAAACATCTTCACCGCCGAGGGTGAGTAACAATGTGGGAACACGCAAAAATCATCAGAGGAACCGGGCATTTTTCTGTTTTATTTTATTGCTATTTTAGCCTGCAGACAGCATGCCCTGCTCTGACAGCCTGCTGCACTCACTGTCTGCCACAGGCAATGCCTCATCCAGACCAGGGCTGCACCAGCACCCAGGTGCGAGCTCCAAAAGGACATTACTCTTTTGGTGGTGCCTCCAAGTCCAAGCTGAAAGAAGTGAGCCAGTTGTGATGATGGAGCCCAGTTGTTATCCAGGCCAGCAGCATGGTCCAGGCATGACCATCCTCTTCCACCACATTGTTTTCTGGCTGCTTAGAGCAGAGGGTTTTTTTGGGGGGAGGGATAGTTCTCACCTCCTCCTCCCACTGTCACAGCCTCCTGAAAGCTTTCTGGAAAGTGCCATTGGAGCACTTCATTTTGGCAGCCTTCTTTGCCTGAAAGGAAGGTCTGAACATGATGCCCGAGGTTACAAATACACATCAGCACAGACCTGTGGGTGCTTCTCCCTTGCCCTGAGTTGGAAAACTTGTTCTTAAAACTCCTCCTCCCCAGCAGAAATAAATCAAACAGAAGGGCCTGAACACGCGCTGAGGGAAGAACACCTCATAACAGAGCCAACAAAATATTTCCACAGATCCCCTCCGTGCACGCTGCTGCTGAAAGCAGCCCCACGAACGCCGCGGCGCTGAAGCCCTGGGGTGCGGGCTCGCTGCAGGCCGCAGCACAACAGCCTCCTCCAACGTCAGTGACCTTTAGGCTAGCCAGAAAACAAGAATTTCATTTTGTGAAACATTCGGGTTTGTTCCACTGGGATTTAATTGCCTTTTGTTTTGTTTTTGTGCAAAAATGAAAGCTCTCAGCAGAAAGAAATACGCTGCAGATAAGTGTATAAACCAGGGACTGAGACGCTCACTGGGGAGGCGAGAACCTTGGCATCAAATATTTGATTTATTCCAGGAACTGGGCTCCTGTTAATCATCTATTTTTTGGTTCATTGGCCTACTCATATTTTGGGATGAATGTACCTCTTTGTCATGTCAGAAATGGAATGTTAATAGGAATGTGCTGTTAATTTGGAGGATGCTTGTACCCGCTGAAAAGAAATAAATGACGCTGTAATTAATGTTGAAAAATAAGTCACTCAAAAACCTTGGAGCATTTACAGAATGCAGAAATGCAATGTAAATTTTCTCGCTTGATATAGTCCTAGACGGTCTGGTGAGTCATCACGGCTACCTGTGGGCAGAGACGAAGCAGATTTGGAGAAACCTGCAGCCACTTCTCATGGGCTGCAGCATCAGCAGGGCTCCTGGCTGCCAGCTAGTCCTCAACAGGATGAAGGGCCAACCTGGCGTTAGTTTGGGCCCCCCAAAATGCAGACATCAAGCCCTTCCCCAGCACTTCCTTAAAAGCTGTATCCACTGTACACAGAGGCTTTAAAAACAGCTGAGTATAAAACTTTGGAGCCACCTTTTTCCAGATGAAGGTTTTGCAACACAGGAGCAAGGCAAAAAAAAAAAAAGTTCAGAAGATAATTTCTTTAGTTTTTTTAAACTCAATGTCATTTATTGCGAGTTGCCTCAAGGATTTTCTTGCTCCAGAGCAAGGCAGAGCGATCTTTGGCAATCCTTCAAATCCAGGGGCTCGCCTCTGTTTCAGGGCCTTGCAGCTGAGGTCGGTGCCACGAGGCCAGAGCAGCCCTCTGGCACGCAGGGAGATGCAGCTGCGCCATCCGAGCACTTGCGGAGCTGCTGGGCATAGCAGGAGCATGATAATGCCACGAAACCCCCTGATAAAAACACGCCTTTATCCTCCCTTCGACTGCCTGTGTTTAGGCTGGATGCTCCAGGTTTACTGAGGGAGGTAGCTTGTCAGATGCTCCAGTAGTGACTGCTTAATTTTGCTAAAGTTAATGGAGAGTGCCGTAAGTGCACGTGGCCTTCTGCGACTTCCCAGCTTTCGTGATGAAGTAGGAGACTGCGGCGCGACACTTACGGGTATTGATTATTTAAACTAATGGACTGCGACCGATCAAAGCTATTACCGCAGCCAGGGGATCCTGCCTTATTTGTTCTTTTATGACCTTGATGGAAAATGTTTCGCAAAGTGCAGGGTGAGGGTACGGGGCTGGGGCAGCGAGCACTGGCCCCAGGGTGCTCCCCATCCAGATGCCTTGAGAGCAAAGCTGCTCTGTTCATCCTCCAGCTGCTGGCCTAAAGTGGTCTGAAGTAGGTGTTTCGGGGTAATTTCACGTTCAGCCGCAAGTGGATAGTTAATGCTGAAGGCCAAGCTGATTGGACTTACTGTGATACTTTTTTTTGGGGGGGGTGGGGGGGGTCATTACTGGGACACAACAAGTCCAGCCTTCAAATTACTTGCTTTCCTTAGGCATTTTTACCCTGCCATTACAATAAATAACATGAATCAGAAATATGGCAAAGAAAAGTATTCAGGCAGAATTCAGCTTCTTTTGTACGTCCTGGAGGGCGATGGGAAAGGTGTGAAGCTCTGAAGTTCTTCTGTCTCCCTCAACCCAGGCCAAAGACAGGCCAGTGCCTTGGCCAGCTGTGTGCAGCCATCAAGAGCCATAAAAACCCTGCTGCTTCACAGAGGTGACGATGCTGTCCCCATTCAGGCTTCCAGAAGGAGCTTTGTGCTGTTCCATCTCCCTGTTTCCAGAGGACACACTCAGTGAGTGCCAGCCAGCATGTGCTAGGAACACAGATCCTGTCAAGAGCCTCTGGGGTTTATTGTGAAATTAGGGTTTGGGTTGATGAAGGCAACAGTGCTGAGGCAACCAGCTTGAATTGTATAGCCACTGACTTGGTGATGTGAGACGTTTTGATTATGCACTGAGAATGATAGAGCATTATCATGGTGCAGAATACCTGGATTTAAAGCTGCCCAGCTCAAAGCATAGGTGCAAAAAATGGAAGCTTCAAAATAAAGACCAGGTGCTTTTCAGAAAGATTAATTTTCTAGCTAAAAAAAAAAATAAAATTATTTAGAGACTTGGAATGGTAAACCGAACGGTTGGAATAGCAAACTGAACGGGCTGCCTGGTGCCAAGCTGGTGGCTCTGAAGATGTGTTTGGCATTCAAGTACTTCTGCAACGCTACACTGGGTTCCTGAGAGCAAGGGAGAAACCCCCACAGGCTGGAGCTGCAGAGCAGGCAGAGGCAGGCAGCAGAAAGGGACGGCTAGGCAGCCGGGAGTTTATACAGGCAGAACACTAGCCCTCATCTGCCAGAGAAGCCCTGTGCTAAAGGCACAGGTTACTGAGGAAAATGTGTCAGAACTTTTGAATCTGGAAATAAATAAATAAATAAATTTAAGTAAGCAGTTGCAATCTACAGCCTGTGTTGGTGTCTTGCAAATGTTATGGATCTTTGTGTTTTCTTGAGCAGATACTTTTAATGACCACCAAGCACAAACATCATTTTTCTGAGTTCAAAGACCCCAGTGACTCACAGGTTTCAAAGCTCATTTAGAAATCACACATCCAAAACCAGGTATCTCCATCACTTATTCCATCACTTACCTGCCTTACGCTAGCTTGATGCACAAAGCTTGTTTTTAGGATCAGAAGCATGAACACATCTGGCCACTTTGTCCCCCCACACTGGCGGCATCAGGAGAGGCCCAGGCACTCCTGTCACATCCCTGGGGCCACGCAGGTTTGCTGCTACCTCTCCCCCATGCTCAGCCCACCACACGTCCACCCACCGACTCAGCCGCAAGCAGGGCTCACATCCACCCCTCAGCAAGGCCAGCACTGCTCCGTGGCTGGATCCCACCACGGGCAGGGGCATTCCCCACGGGATACCCAGAGTGGATAACCCATTTAAATGTAGTCTGACATGAGCAGGAGAGGGGAAATCCCCAGCACAGCACAGCTGGCTCCATCTCCAGCCCATGCCTGCCAATATTGGTGGATCCGAGGGTACCCACCTCTCTGCTGCTGCCTCTCTAGAGGGACACAGGCATCCCACAGGGCTCATGACAGCACCCTGAGGACACTCAGCTGTCCGCAGGCACCTTGAGCATCCCGTGAGGGGGGTGAGGCCACCTCACAGCCTTCCTCGCCATCTCCCTGGTAGGCGCAGAAGATGTGACGTGTCCCCAAGGGAGCTGATGTGGCGAAAAGCCACAACTGAAGCTCATTTCACTTCAATAAAACAAGGACGGATCAAAAAATGATCTTTGCGATGTTTTGGCCGTTCTTGTAGGTGGGGAGTCTGGTTTCCCATTAGCAGGGCAATGCTGACCTCTGCTGCCTGCAAGTAAAATGACGAAAAACCACCTGCAAAACCACCAGCTTGGCCAGGCGGCTCTGAGTGAGCTCAGGTGCAGTACGGATTTCCTGTCTGCTGTCCTGTGTGAGCTCAGGCTGGGTCCCTGTGCATGTTCTGTGCTATGGAAATGAAGTGTGTGGTGATAAAACCACGCTGGGGACACCTCCAGCATAGAAGCGGGTTGGGATATGAAAGAATAAGTCATTTTTGAGAGCTGAAGACAATTTGAGACAGCGCAAGGTGACAAGCAAGGGATTGCTCTGCTGCAGGAAAAGAGCTGGGTCTGTGGTGCCACAGGAAGACAAGCAGGTGGAAAAGGCAAATGCAGTCCTAAATGGCATCAGTCAGTAGGTGTACTTCCATGGAGGCGGGGGAGCAATGCAGTCAGTTTGATGCCATTTGGGGTCTGCGTTTAACTGAGTTACATTATTTTCCTGCAGATGCTGAGACACTGATGTGCTGCTCCGGAGGGGTCAGGTTTGCTGCCCCAAGCACCGTGTGGGTGTCCAGGGCCAAATCACCCCCCAGAAACCATTCCCAGAACCACTCCATAAGGTTTCTCACACAAATTATTTCTACTGCAGCCAGAAGCAGCTCTGCAGCCGCCCAGACACACACCTCCCCCAGGGACACAAAAATCCATCCCACAGCCCCCATCTAATTTTGAACAGCTAGAAAATAAGGGAGAAAGATGGGGTAGAAGCTCCTCCTGCTTCTGTCCCAATTCAGAGCCACCACATTTGGAGGAGGAAGAGAGGAGCAAATGGTTCAGAGGAGGTGAATCTGGAGCAACTGCTTTACAGAGCGAAATCCTTTTGAGCTCTTCTGCATCCACCGTATGCCAATTGCAGCTACAATGAGGACATTTTGCTAAAAAAACTCCTTGCATTCATATACAACACAGAAAACCTACTTGCTACCAGCTGGTGTACAGGCAACACCGAAGAGGAGCAAGGTGCTTGTCGTTCCCAAGCCAGGCAGCAAGTAGACAGAAAGCTCATGTGCCACTGCGTTGTGCTGGGGAGGTTTGGGCCATCAGTTGTGCCGTCTGGTGTCTCCGTAAGGTGTATTAGTCCTGCTGCTAACCTGCAGCTGGGCAAGCAGAGACACAGAGGAGTGATGTGTCTGAAACGTATCAGGGAAAGGGGACAGGCAGGGACACAAGCGGCTGCTGACTCCTCAGCACACGCACAAACCCAACAGCCCTCCAGCCCGAGTAAATGCTGCCTGAAGGATACGCCGTGTAACCCTCTGCCACTCCTAATGAGAGGGAGAATTATGTCTGTTTGTGGTCAAGGTGGTCTATCCTGGGATGTGTATTTCTTAGTCATTGTCACAAGGGCTAATTTATCTTTGGTAATTAGTTTCTGTGCCTTGGAGCAGTGAAGCGCAAATAGGCATTTAACATTGATCTATTGCAGCACTTCCCTGGGTAAATAGATGGCTTGGATGCTGATGCATCAGTGTCTTTTATGATCTGAGGACTCACTCAGGCATTAGCCCTGCCACAAGCCAAGAAGCATGTTTAAGCTTTTAAAACCAATCTCATCTTCTCCATCTTACGTGTGCTCTGGAAGCAACAGCAGTGTTTCCCTCCTCCTGCTCCAAGGCAGAAGCCCAAAGCACTCCCTGAGGGGAGATCATATTGACAAGAAATGCAGAAGCTGAGGGGCTAGGGCAATCAGAAATGCCATTTGCACTTTCAAACTTCACAGTTGTTTAGGTTCAGGTTTCAGAGTTGCCACACAACCTGCATGGCCAGCTCAGGACAACAGTTTGCCCTAGTCAACCTGTTGCCAGTTTTCTAGAAATTATATGTGACTGTACCTGTTTTCAGATGGAACAATCTAATGCTACAGATCTATGAGGAAAGATCTGTAACAAATCTAAGTCAGGAGTATGGCTATGGGACTGTGGACTGAAAAAGTTGATCCAGGATCCAACAGGCTAGCCTTGGAAACCCTAAACGAAGAGGTATAACAACAGGGGATAGGGATCACTTGAGAAAGAAAGCAGCTGATTTTGAAGATTTTGGTATCAGAACGCATCACCAATTCATGCAGCTGCAGCAATGGCCCCTAATGGAGCATCTGCTCCAAACCAAGCTTGTTGATGCGACCACCAGGGACAGAAAGATGAGGTACACTGCTGTTCCCCAGCATCCACAACAGATGCAGACATACAAGGTCTGGCAAAAATGAGCAAGGAGAATATAATTCTCTTAGAAACAAAGCTGTGTTAAGATATTTATTGAAAAGAATAGATGCTAACCTACACGGAACAGAAGCAGAAATAAGAAAAAATAAAATAATTATTATACATTAAGTGAGGTGGGCTATAAAATACCCTTTAATACAGAAATAAGTTATAGACACTAAAATCTGTTATAGCTCGTATAGCTTTTTACTTAATTAAATATGCCATTATTATTTGGTAGGAAGGTGCTTTATTCTACAGTACCCAATTATTTCCTTGAAAAAGCTGCATGTTCGTCTTTATAACTGTGAAATTAAAAACAGGCCATAAAGTCTCACTTTGATTGAGAGGCTCTTCCAGAATACGGTAAGAAATAGTAGTTCAGTGCCTATCACCTGGACACACTGGCTCTTCTGCAACCATATTTAATGAAGTGCAATTTAGAAACTATTCTTTCCTGCCACAGGGGCTGAGAAGTATTATCTGCTTGCGGTGCTCAAAAATGATCCCAATTCACAGTTTGAGGTATGAAACCAGGCTGCACAAATACAAAGTGACTAATTTTATCATGACTCCAGAAATGAGTAGTAGCTGGAAAGTAATTTCTCCCCAGCCATTAACTCTATTGTCCTCATGTCCTCATTAATTATTTTTTCTTTTGCTGGTTAGATTGGAGATGGAGAAGACTGATAGTTGCCTTTCATGATTATATTACTGAATTGGTTTTAGCAGAAGACAAGTTGCAGTGGCCAACATTTAAAATTTGGGTATTTCAGTTTATAAACTTCAGTCCTAATTTTTGGGCACATTTTCTTTTCCAAGACTGCAAAATACTCACCAGCATCTGTGAAAATCTGATCACTAGTACAAGTCCTTAAAATAGCAGTAGGAGTTAGGTGGCTAATTTGGGAGCCCTCATCTGGAGATGTTCTCCCAGTTTTAGCTACCAGTTCTAATGGCAGTGACCAGTAGCTTGCAGTTTTATAAAGGAATCGATGCATCACAAGTATATGATTTTTAAAGTCTTCTCATCAATCCTTCTGCCTTTCTTCCTCCCTCTGGATTTGTTTTAGCCTGACACTGCTTCATTTGAATTTTCACACTTTTCTCCCCCTTCTCTAGCACTTTCTTTCTCTAGATCTCCAAAGCACAGCAAAAATTGTAAAAAACAAACAAACAAACAAAAAAAACACCTTTGCCGTTGGACTTCCAAGTTTATGTGGTAGAAAGACAGACACAATTAAATAAACCAGTTGAGAGTCTGGTAACTGACGAATAAAACATGCTTCCATAAAAGAATCTGCCTAAGTGCAAAGTATCATTAGAATGCATCTTGGGTGGAAAAGGGCTTCTTTCCTCAGTCAAAATCTCTCAGAGCCAGAAGAGCACTTGCAGACCGCTGTTACTGAAATAACCACCAAGGTGTTCTGTTCAGAAAGCAGCTATCCACCTCAAAAATACAGGTTATCAAATGAAAGTCTATTTCCAAGTGTGTCAAACATGGAATTTTCTCAGCTGTAAATTCAAACGGAAACACACGTCTAGGAGCCTTATTATCATTTGAGGAGTTATTAGAGAACAGAAATCATCAAGAGACAGCACAATAGCATGTCTGGTTGAAAAGTACAAACCTTTTTTTTTTTTTTTTGACAAGTAAAATATCACAATAAATCCACTTCAGGCACATTCACATCCGTTTTCATCAGCATTCTCGCAGGACTTTTATTGGCACAAATGATCACAGGAAGCAAACTTCACGCTGAAAGTGCTCTATCCACCTCTGAAGAGTAAGTTCATTAGGAAAGATTAATTGGGTGAAGGCATTATCTCCTCTGAGAGGTCTTTTTCATGTTGGCACTTAATAACGTTCACTCTATTCAAGCTGACTCTGGAGTGCAACCTTCCACTGTCACTCTGAATAGGCAAAACACCACACTTCTGTGTCAACTATTTTTATTTCCATTGTAAAGAAATAACCATCCTTTACTCAAAGAAAGAGACATGCCGCAGCAGAGGACAGAAAATGAGGTGCCAGAGGTTCAAAGGACACATTATGTCTGCTGACATGACCTGCTCAGGGAACTTATCTACGAGCATCTCAACTCAGACGCACAGGTTGGGCTTCTGAGGCCACCTTCTGCCATTAACAAAGAGCCTCAGTCACTTTTTGGGCATCACAAAGGGCCTCTGCACATTCATCACTGAATAATAGCCTGGAGGAGAGATGCAGGAAATCACGTTTTTTTTTTAAGCATCTAAAAGCATTGTCTCCTGTTGACTTCATCTGACACCATCTGCACTTAGGGCTGAGAAGATTTAGAGCTTTTGCATTTGTTGTTAAAGGAAAAAGAAAAGAAACTTTGCAACTCTTTAGAAAAGGATGACTTTGAAGCTGGTGCTGTGTTTCTGAGCCTGGTCTTATGAAACTCAGACTTTGCTGGGGTTTTACTCCTTTTTAAATGAATGACATTGCCAAGTGCTTATTTTATATTTGTCCAAGCATTTTAAGCAGGACAGGTCTTCTGCACTGTGATCACAGCATCACCTAAGATTCTGTAGATATTGCAATTTCCTTCTGTTTCAGGTAGGATTTAAATGACATGAGAAATGTTGTAGGAATAAAATAAAAATTTAAAGAACTCAGGATTTTCTATTGCTACTTAGCAGGCTGCACTTTATAAGGCTTTTCTAATCTATATGATTATAACAGGAGAAATGTCCATCATTAAGGTTTTTGAACTGTTTGGATTCTAAATCTCCTTTTTCTATGTTTTAGAACTTGCCCCAAATTTTCATTGCTCAAGCTGAAATTTCTCAACCTTTCTTTCATCACAACTGTATATTTCTCTGGAATGCTTGAAAATAAAGGGCATAAACGGGATGGCTTTACATTTATTCTTTTACCTGCAAATAAAACACAAATACTTGGAAAAACATTTACTATGATGGAAAAAAATCAAAAGAAGCAATGGTTCTCACTGAGGGAAAGGACTTTTCCTTGTTCTGCAGGAAGTTGAAGTTGAGTAACAGGGTTGTAGAAACCGTTGCAGAGAAAGCAAATGCAAAATTTATTTTGTTTTGTTTTGATTTTTACCCTGGATGAGGAAGGAAGTGACCATGGAGAGGCACTTGAAATAGGTTTATCTCTTGCCCGTCTTTGCAAAATGTGTGAAGACAAATTAGGCAAATGAATGGGGAAAGGCAGTATGGAAGTATGATTGCCTGGAGGCAACCTCTTGTGCAGGAGGTCCCCAGGCAGTGCGTTGCATATAGGCAGGGGAGAGCGGGGGCAGGAGGAGAAAGATGTCATAAAGAAAAGACTGTTTTCTGTATTCCCTATTTATTTCTTTCTATCCCTGTCCCAGACAGGATTCTGGTCAAGGTGGGTTTTTTTCTCTGAGCCTGAGTGAGTTCCACATATTCTTAAACTTTCAGGGACCATGGTGGTATATATATGTGAACATGACTTCAGTACTGGTACGAATGCTAATGATGTTCAAAACCAACTAGTTTCTGGGTGTTGGAGGTGGCAGATTTATTTAAATTCCCACAAGTGTGGGGAATGTATTTGCCGAGGGGTGGCTGCTCCTCTACATACGCTGGGACCTGCAATACTGCTCATCCATACAGAGGAGGAAGTAAGAGGTTTGCTCTCCCATTAATACCCTGACATGGCTTGGTATTATAGGTTATATTAATGTCCTTACTTAACATTTCAAAAGCATCAGTGATATTAATAAACATTAAGCACTGGCTCTGGAATAATTTATACAAAGTGCAGTGAAGTCACGCTCTGGCAGTGCTTGTTGTTTTAAGGCATTTGTAATGGGGTGACATGTTCCTCGTAAAGTACCCAGACAAGCGCAGGTCATTTGTTTTGTGTCACCTTATGCTCTGAAGCAAAAAATCTGCATTAACTTTTGGCAGGAGCGGGTATTGAGTCGTGCTGGGAGGCTGGCCGCGACCCTGCGTCCCCTGAGCGCAGGAGGGATGGTCGCCTTCATTTGGATGCCTTGAGACAAGGCCGTGGAGGGGGGGATGCTCTGCTGGAGAAGGGATTTCGGAAGGATGAGACCTTGGAGGGAAGTCTTAAGAACTGAGAAAGTTCAGGAAGGACATCTAGGCTGAAATCTATATTCTTGTCATTGCTGTTTTTAAGCACGTACAAAAACAAGTCCCATCACATGGGGGAAAGTTTGGGTGAATAAGTTTTAGACTGAAGGTTATTGACAGCTGGGTTGTTTGATTCTCCAGTGTTAACTATTTTTGCCTTCAGTCACAGGGATTTCTTTCCCTCACAAAATTCATAACCAGTATCTAAAATCAGAGAACAACCTGTAGTTGGTACTAAATAATGAAGGTTTTTCAGTTAAACGTATTAAATCTGTAGAAGTTTTTTGAGTTTCCTCAAATACCTTCCCCTTTTCCCAAGTAACAAGTGACATGATCTGCACAAGCACAACAAACCAAAGTCAACATTTATCTATATGAAAACATCTACAAATCAAGTTTTCTCAGACTGTTTGTTCAGCACTAAAAGCGTATTAGCCCTTTTCCCAGAAATAATGAAATCAAAACATTTACCCTCTGGATGATTTAGGCACCTTATAAAGTAAAACTACTCTGAGCTGGGAAAGCATTGCAAAGCATTCATGAAAGCAAAGGGCTTGGTCTTGTCCAAGTGAAGTCTGTGGCAAAGTGCCCATCGAGTTAAAGCCTACAGAAAACAGCCGCGGGAGCAATGAACTCTAATCTTCTTTAGTCCGTAGTATCAGCTGTTTACAGACACATATGGAGTGATTAATACAATGCTAGAAAATGTTAACAAAGCAGTGGGGACTTAGAGATAGCTCTGAAAATTTCCTTATCATGTTTCCAAATAACCAGAGTTATCATTCTTATAATGTATGACAAAACATATGTTTTCTCTCCAAACTTGCTGGCAGGTCTAACCAAAAGCGTCATCAGACTATTGGGAACTGACTGGTGGAAATGAAGCTCCTGTTCTGCTCTTCCTGGCTCCTCCTCAGGGATGGGAGCCCCAGTAGGATCCGGCCATCTCACATGTTCTACAAACCCAAGATCTTCCCAGTTGTAGCTTGTGCTCTCTTGCACTCTTCAAACATTTTTTTTTATCTTTTTCCTCTCCTCTCCTCTCTTCTCTCCTCTTCACCTACCAAGAGCTCGCCCGGCTTAGTATTTCTGAGGAAGCGATTACAAATCCTGCATGGTTTCAGGACTGCTGGCAGGCTAATTTCTGGGCATAAGCATGCCCTTAGCGTTCCTGGGGTTTCCTATGTACAACCTGGTGGGAGCTGCTCTACCACATCTAGATCCTGCCTCAGCTTTCTTCTCCCAGGTTGGCTCCGGATCTAGCATCCAGAGCCTGAAATCTGCAGGGCTAAGCCTGGTGTCTCAGTAAGCACTAGTAACACAGACACTGTGTGGTTTGTGGCAATTTGAGATCCTACCTTACAGCCGTGCATTTATTCGATGCATTTATTCATGAAGAATACACGGGGTACACAAATATGTTCTTTTTTTCCTGATACAAACCTCAGCAGATTTCTGTGGGCAAAGATTGAAGGAAAAAAAGTTCAGCATCTGTATTTTTGTTTTGCTTCCTGATTGAGGTTAGCTTTAATCTTTTCAATACATGCTCCAGTATTTTACTGAGTTTGTCAGTTCATTGGTGAGCTATTACATTTTCCAGTTCCCACGCTATCTTCATCCCCAGTAATGTTCACATGTAGAGAAGCCTTAATGTGCCTTACAAAGTCAAAAGCTTTAGCCCTCAAGACTGAATACAGGCTAAGTAAAAAGCCAACTAACTACCCTTCATTGATAGTATAAAATAACTGTTTTCTCTCTTACTCCTGTACCATGCAAGGCGAGTAATGCTATACCATTGAAATAGATGTACTACGAACTTGAAATAATAAAATCTGCAACTGTTCTACTTAGAAATAATGCAGTCTGGGCTTTGTAGGCATTCCTTCCACCCCAGAGCACTCACAGCAGCTTACTGCATGGTTATTCACGAGCTTGTTCCAACCACAGCTGGGACAAGCTGTACCACTGATGGAGCAGGCACAGACCTGAGGAGGTGCTGACCCAGCAGGGCGAGCGGAGCTAAGGCAGAGCGGTGTTATCCTGCCCGCCTGCTTGGCTCTGTTCCTCCAGCTCAGCATCTCGAGCGTTTTCAGAGCCAGATCCGATCCGCCGGCTGCTGCAGCCCTCTCGTGGTCACCTCAAAGACCGACCTTCTGCGTGGGAGGATGGCATGTCTCAAACAGCACAAGAAATAGTTAATAAATAACATATTAAAGCAAGAATAAATATATAAATAAATGGAATAGACACTTAGGACAGTATTTACTCCAGGTGTACAAGCAGACACGCTGTTAAATGACTTGCTGTTCAAGAATCAAAAGAAAAATTACAGCTAAAGCATTAGGCAGCAGCGTTTTAATGGGGTGCCCTGTTTCATCTCCTTGGGCTGGCACTGAACAGCCTGCTTTGAAGTGCTCATTTTCTTTGAGCATTTGTGCATTGATTTACAAAGACATGAGTAAAATTTCATCTCACCGACTTTTCTGAGCATCTGCTTACTGGAAATGCACCTGTCTGCTCGGGAAACTGCATGGAGGAATGAAAGCCTAAGTGCTGTTGGGCTGGGGAAAAACTGGGGGAACGTAGCAGGTAGGTGGTTCTTTGGAACTTGGAAAGTCTGCCTGATATTTGGTGTATATAACATTTTTCTTTTAATTTACCAGAGAGAAACAGAGACATTACAAACACCTGGAAATAAACCATGGGAATTAACAGTGGAAGGAGGACATAGACAGGAGCGTTGCTGACATCCTGTCCGCCAGGCCAGCCATCTACTCCCTGCCCGGTGCTGTGAGCAAGCAAAGGAGGCAACTGTAGAATAAGAATGATGTGGATCAAAATGGAAAGCTTGTGCATAGGTACCGGGTACTCCAGAGGAGGCTGTCCAGTTTGGATTGATATTTCTTAGGCTGACAACAAAGAAAAAGCCAAATCAATAGTACTTACAGATGAGGGTGCCTCGGTCCTTCCAGAGATTATGTTATGCTACCATTTTTCTACTGCTTTCCACTTTGATCCTTTTGTCTTTTTTCCCCCTATACAGTAGTTTCAGAGGAAAAGTCTCTGAAAAGCATGGGCCCACACTTTCCAGCTTAAGCATGAAAAATCAGTTTATGGAGATGAGCTCTGCACCTGCAGGTATGTCCCATCTGAGGTGGTGCTTCCTGCACTGACAGATATTTGCAAAGGGGCCAGCAGGACCGTGGGCCCCTTCTGCCCTTGTGCCTAGCCCAAAGTCTGCCCAGCACCATGGCCCAAAATGCAGAGTGAGGTCTCCCTTTCCATCCAGCTGCCGTGGCAGCACCTCCTTCAGCCCTCTGAAAGTCTCAGAACCATGCAGAAGTAGTCTCAACTTACCTGCATGACCATCTGAAGCCCATGCATTGTATTTAAGTAATGTAGGTGCTGTGCTGCAGTCATCCTTATGGGCAGGCTCAGGGCAGGGGCCAGGCTGTGGAAACACGAGGGTGAGCTGCAGCTCAGCTCGGCCCTTCCACATCCTCAGGGTCACCTTTCTCACTTACAGAAGCACTTGGTGTTTCCATAAAATGGTACTTTGCATTTTTCCATTTTTTAACTAAACAACCTCTTCACTCTTCATTTTCTGTAAGCCCACATATACAGAGCAAGATGTGACATTCTTTGGTTTAAAGTGGCTTTTATTTTATATGGAGAAAAACAGTAGTAAGAAAGTAACAAAATTAAAACCTGCCTGAAAGAGTACTGGGCAAGTACTATCCTGTAATCCAGAAATTCTCCAAACAAAAAGGTGGAAAATCTTTTAAGACGTGTCTATATTGCGAGATGCTGAGATGTTCAGGGTAGTAAATAGCTATGCTGATTTAAAAAATAATAATAATTGAAATAGCCTAGTGCAGAGCAGCGAGCAGCTCCAGTCAGGGTGCACTGAGGCACATGTCTGGGGCAAAGCAGCAGGGACACCTTGGTGGTTTTGTCCAGGTGCAGTTGGAAGAAACGGGTGTGTATGCAGCTGGCATGGGGGCTGCAGCCTTCTCCCGGCACCTAGTCGTATGGACGTGTCTTTAGGTATGTAAACATGCCATCTGTATGGAAAACTGGAAATCCAGTTGAGAGAGGATGCATACCATTAAAGAAAACACCTTCCACGCCGGCTTTTAGTGAGATGCAGCTCTTTACTTTCTGGAACATGTTCTCCTGAGGTTGGACTAGATTTCCAGGGTGAAAACTTGGCCCTGTTGACCTCAATGGGACAAAGAGCTCATCCTTGATGTCGCAGGCTGCTCCAGACTGGGAACAGGAGGCTGTGCCCCACTTTCCTGCATGCCCCTCTACAACCACCTCGCCCCACACTGCCCCGACTTGGCCTCTGCAGTTGGTCCGGACTCTAGGATTCAACTACGATCATACTCAGGTTGTTGCAGAAAATGACCCTCCCGTCCTTCTTGCTGCTGCATTCGGGCTGACAGAGAGCCTCTTGCAGATGCCTCCGCAGAGCCGGTGGGGCCGTGCCCAGGAAGTTTTTTGTCCCCGTCAGGAAATCCATCATTTGGCCTCCGGCTGGGTCCCCCTCGACAAAGCACTCGGTGATATCCCAGCCCGACGGGAACTCATGGACGCGGTACTGGATGCCGAGCCTCCTCAAAACAGCCGTGATGCCGTCGGAGGTGATGTAGTGGCCGCTGTCAGTTGAAGGCAAGCAGTGCCTGTACTTCTTCCACAAGCTGGCCCACCCGCTGCTGTCTGCAGGGCGGGAGGAGAGGTCAGTCCTACAACGCCAAGGCAGCCCAACACCAGCCAGTGCAGTGACTGAATGGGGCTGAAATGCTTGCTGCTGGCACGGACCTTGCCAGGAGCAGTAGAAGGGCTTTCCCCTCACCAGAGTCCACTCATAAAGATAGGCAAAACCACGACCACCTGCATCCCTCCCTCCAAAACTCTCCTGTTTCAGTGAAACTCCCAGGTGACCATTACCAGCATTGGGTTTGTCCGGAGCAAGGAGTGCACACAGCTATATCAGTGCACAGAGCCTGCACATGCATGTTACTCCTTAAGTGCCCCTTTGATAGAATGCTGCAGGCGTTTTTATGCACTGAACCTCATTTTTAACATCCAAAAGCATATACATGAAAAAGTCTGTCCCAGATAGCAAGAGAAACAGCCCCCCAGCAGTGCTGGAGGGAGGTTTAATGTCGAACATGGAGAATTGTGTTTTGTCCACTATGCCATGAGCTGGGAACTCATGAACGGCACATAGGAAAAAACACTTTTTTTTTTCTTTTAAATAAGTATGATGAGTTTAAAAGTGCCTCTTTTTCAAAGCCCACAGCTCTGGGCAGCTCCCCTTGTCCTGCTGGGTTTTTAGCCATCGCTGTGCAAAGTGCCCCAGAGTTCAGGCTGTCTTTGCATGGTGCTCATTTCACCATGAACAAGGACTGGCTTTCCTCCAGGAGTAGCCACACTTCTCTCTAGCCAGTAATTTCATGGCAGGAGGCCTCTGCGAGGTATGGAGTTATTCATCTACTTTTCATGCAGGGAAGCAAGAGCACACAGGTTACATCTGTAGTCTCATCAGACATCGGGGTCCAAGAGACTAAGCCCATGGTTGCATGCTCCCTATATAATACAATGTTTGTTTTGTTTAATTGTGATGCAATTACTGCTACTGAAATCCTGAGGCAATTACTGGTAGCTCTCATACTCGATAGCCCTTCAAAACACCAGCAATGATGCCAAAAATGAGATGCCCCTCTTACCTGACAAAATTATGATCAGGAGTTTACCCTGGTGGTCGAGGCAGCTGTGGAAAAACTTGATGGTATTAGGAATATCTTCCACACGGTACAGCATCTGGAAGGGAGAGTTGCATGCAGCCATTACTCCTCCTGCGTGGTGCAAGAGCCCTGCAAGGGTTTAGGCCCTCTCTATAGAGCTGGTGCTTTACACGACTTCCCAGTCGCTGCCCGCCCAGCGCCGCCCTTCAGGCCCAGCAGTGTTGTGGCTGCAAGATGTGTGCATCCCTTTAATCAGTTTTTAGGCAAGTTCTTCACTATTTTTGCTGACTTCCCACGGCCGAGGCCCCTGTGTGAGAGTGCAGATACAGATACAGATGTTCACTAATATTTCCATTCAATGCCATCCAAATTATTCTGATTAGGTCAAAAAACTCCAGCTTTTTGAAGTGGCAAAGCATAATTGTTGGTCTCTGTGTGATGTTTTATGCGTCTGTCCGACAGTCCTGTTTTATTACCCACCATACAGTTAAACCAGTGAAAACCAGAGACCAAAACCTGGGTGGATCAGGAATGAGGTTTAGTATTTGTACAGCTGCTGCAGAAGCTATTGCTTGCTGGAGAACTGTGTTCATCCCCGGTCCCCCCAACATCCAGCAGAAGGTAGTGTTGAAATGTAATACTCCTATATTAAAAAAATACTTCCTTACCTGAATCATATGTATGAAGTCAAATTTCTTGTTTATGCATTTCTCTTTCACCTGTTGTTCATACTCCGAAGAAGTGAGCTGGTGCCAAATAAAGGAGACACCCTGCAGATCTGGAGCTTGATTAACCAGCTCTGTTTAAAAAGTAGAAGAAAAAAAAATCACAGAACAGCAGAACAAATCATCATACAAATCAACGGTTCTGGCTGTACCCCAGGCAGTGGAGGTGGCCCAAAGAGCCTCACCTTTGTAAGCAGCCACATGCTGTGGGTTGGGCTCTACAATTTCGTTGTTAATAAGGACCCCTGGATGTGCAGCCTGCAGGATCCTGATCATTTTCAAATCCTGTTCACCTATTCAATAAACACAAATTCATTATTTAAAAAAACACTCGAATGGTGATGAAAGGATGCCAGTGCACCTGCTGCTCGGAAATCCCCAAAGCAGAAGTGAGGCACTTTCTACCTTGCATGGTGGCATCTCAGACAGTAACAGCCTTATCTCGATGTCTAACTGCTCAAGTTAACATATACTTAGAGATAAGGCTAAAAACAAGGAAGAAATAAGCAACTGAGCAGAAACCTACTAATGGCAATACTCTGGGTCATGGGAGAAACAGGTTGAAATAATCGAAGATCAATGTTTAAAAAAAAAAAAAGGAATCATTAGTTTTCAAGAAAAACACAAAGTTAGCACGAAGGCAGGGAGGGATTTGGCACGGCTGTGCAGCTTTGCCATTGGCACTGCCCCAGGGAGATGGCAGCTGCCTTGCCTCAGGTGTGACACTGCTTGGAGACCTGGGGGTCTGCACAGGGTCTGTCCTCTCTGGAGCCAGGCCACATGGTCCCAGCTCTAGGAACCCATTACCCAGTTGTTACCTTCGAGCTGCAAATATTCACTTATCTGTGGCTTGAGCATCATGTAGGTGCCCTGCATTTGGAGCTGTTGGTGCTCCTCTGTCACAGTCTGAGCTCTGGGGGAGCAAGCCTCAGTCTGTCTTTCTGTCCTAGAAAATACCCAGCCCTTTTTGAGGTGATGCAGGTCACCCTTGTTCTCTGTCAGAAGGGCTGTGATGCACCAAGTGTACAAAGTCCACCTGGTTTGTCTGGGACTATGGAAATAAACAGAGGTGACAGCCTTCAGTGGATCTCTGCGAGGATCCTGTCTGTAGCTGATGGCGGGGCCTAAAAATAGTCCTGCCCACGAAAATGTCACACACAGAGGGCTTGACATGAGATACTGCATCTTCTCTAGCCTTTTAATGGATGGACATGCTATGAGGAAAGCTGTCATCTTTGACAGGTGTTACATTAAACAGAATTCAGGGAGGGAAATACCAGCCATGCCGGCACTGCACTGACATCCAAGGAAGGACTCTTTTGAAATTGGAGAAAGGTACCCAGCACCCCTGAAACATGTGGCAGTGGCAGTGCAGGGCTGGCCAGAGGCACAAGGAAAGAGGCTGAGGCTGCATCCATTGAAGGCAGTTTCGTTGCTGGCACTGGTGTTACGGGTGAGCTGGAGCAGAGGAGTTCCTGCTCTGAAACTCTGTATTTTACTGTGTGTTTTTGCTGATGCACAGGCAAGGGCATTATCACCTGCTAATTCAAAGACTGGATTAGGGAACTTTACAGAGTTTTAGAAAAAAACAACAAAACAAAACAAAACAAAATCACTTTTAAAATACACTTTTGAAATACACTTCTGCCACCACCAGAGGCTCCAGGGCATGGGGCAGCAATGCTCTGTGTGAGGAGCCCACATTTGGGAACTGCTAATTGCTGGTGCTCCCCAGCCCAAGGCACTGCCAGCTGGCATTTAGGACTGTAAATTGATTCAACTACTTGCTACAGGGATCTTCCTTGAACGAATGGTTACATAAAAATCTTTTTTTTTTTCATTTTCTTGCTTTGCATGGTCACCGCCTTCCTACAGGTTGAATGCTTTTGTTGGTAGAGGCAGGTGGGAGCTGCTGGCTTGAGTTTAGAGAAAAGATGCAGACACCTTGAGAGTCTGTGGATAAGACAACCATTTCACATGCTCTGTGAGGTCAAACAGGATATTCCCAAGATCTCTCCCTCCACCCCCCAAAAAAAAAAAAAAAATAAATAAAAATAAAAAGAGAGAGAGGGCTCAGAAGGTGCAATAAAATGCAAAGATGGTCCCTGGGGACTCACCATTTGACGTTGCTCAGGTTTCCCCATCCACAGGCTCATGTGCCTCCTGCAGAAAACTGGGGAAGCCAAGAGCAACGAACCACATCAGGGCACTGCCGAAATGTGGCAGCCTCACTGCAGCCGCAGCCCAGGCGGTCACTCGCCGGGAGCTGACAGCCAAGGTGCTTGCACCAGCCGCGGGGAACAAGGGCTGAATGAGCAAGCGTGGCCAGGACCAAGCAGCAGCCTTTTAGGATGCGGAGCGGGTCACATTCGCCTTTAATAGTTCAGTCGACGAAACTGATTTCGGCCGCGTGAAACCAGAGTCCAAGCCTGAGAAGGTCAGGGATCACACATGACCTTTCGCTCGGTGCCACGCTGGCTCACTCCCGTGCAGCACGCACAAGTTCGGCTCAGGCAGCCTCGGCACGCTGCAGGGTGTGAGCCCGTGCCCCTGCCAGCCTGCCTTAGGGCTTTTCTTTCCCATTGAAACTTCTTCTGAAGAGGAAATAAGGGAAAATGAGGGCAGTGTAAAGGGTTCGCCTTTCCCTTGTGCTTTCTTGGAGTCAAACAGAATTTCGGTTTTATATTACTTAATGAGAACAGAGCGTAATTGAGAACTGAATGATTTCTTCCTCCTCACTCTCTTATATGCTCCAACATATTCCCAGCTGGAGAAAACAATCACTGCTATTTTCTTCTTACTCAGGAAAACAATCAAAACAAGTGAGAAAAAATCTTTCAGTAGGAAGTATTAACACTTATAATTCAGTTGAAAATACTTTCTAAAGCAAAATCAAACTCTGACAAATCAACCTGCTACTTCTTTTCTCTATTTTGTATTTTCTCCCGGTTTCCCTAGGAGCAAAGCTGCATTTTTTTTTCCAAAAAAATGCATTTACAACAACTTTATGGTTATTTCTGCCAAAAGACTTTTCTTCTCTGTGGGAGGGGGAGTAAATACCATTCGCAGTTAAACCCCTCTTATCACCAGATGAAAACAATAATAACAAAGAAGCACATCTTGAAGAAGCTGATGAGGCCCCGTGCTAATGGTTGTGGCCAGCCCCTGTTCATCTCCGCTGGTTGAGCACCACCTGCAGCCAAACAAAGCCCAGCTTTCACCTCTGCAGACCCTGAAGGCAATGCACAATGGGAGGTGCCTTTGGGTGGGAGACCCTAAGACAGGACCTTTGGGTGGAACAAACCCCAGGTGTCTGTAATTCCTTCCGATGAGGTTTGATGGTGTTCTCCTACCTAACCTGGAGGACTCCTTGCTTTTAGACATACATAGTCAGGAGAGAATCATCAAGAGGAAGGTATTTCCATGAGGAATACTGTTATTAATGCTTGAGTAACTCTCCCCATTGCCCAGAACCTGGGTAGAGCTTTCCCTTACCCCCAGGACCCCCATCCCCCAGCATCAGCTGTGCTGTTCAGCTCCTTACCTGTGCCGCTCCCCACGCCCAGAACATTTATCATCGATTTTCCATTGCCGAGACTGAAATTACAAGTACACGTTACTCAACCACACTGTGTCACACAACTCTGTTTTAATTCTAATATCCTGGATGCCACATTGGCCCAGGAATTTTACTGAAATGAGTCACATGAATTGAGATGAAAATTCGAGCATCCCTGTGGAGCCCAGCTATAACTTATTTCTTAGCAGGATCTGGCCCTGTGTAAGCAGGCTCATATTTAAAAGTACAGTAGGCAGCAGGGTATAGTGTTTCGCTTTCCTTGCCAGAGTTTTCTTCAAGCTGTGGCTGGCACCATGCAAAACAGCCTCGAGAAAACCTGGGCCTGGGGTTCGCTTTGCAGGGAGTGAGGCTGTGCTTGGCCAGGGCTGCGGGGACAAGGTGAGCCGGGGCAAACCTCTTTGTCCTCAGGAGACAAGTCTGGTTTTCTGACATTGGCTATAAATGCTCAGAAAAAAATCAAAAGTTGGGCTATCCAGATAACTGTAAATATTCTCTTTTCAATATTCACCTTGGTTTGAAATTGGGAGCAAAGTTCAGAATCTTCAATATTTTTGAAGATTAGAATCCCAGAATTAGAACCCAGAATTAGAACCCCAGATTAGAATCCTACTAAGCTGCAATGTTTTGAATTGGTCCAGCAAACAGAATCGTTTAAAACTCACATAAAGAAATGCTGCATTTCAATTTTCCCCAAATAATTTCTTTCTTTATTATTGCTTCTATTACTTTAGATAGATAGTTAGGCAGACAGACAGATATAGATATAAGCATCTGAAGTTACCTGCCTAAGTGTTTTTCTCAAAGGAGAATACAGTTTCTACAACATCCAAAAATTATCCAGACTTGAAAGACTTTTCTTGTGGTTTGGATCTAGCCTGTTCTGAAACTATCTGCAGTCACACAGGCTTAATATGTTACATCAGTACTTCACAAAACTGATTATCATTTGGTACTTAAGCAATGCAAATCGACTTAGGATAGAAATAAGGAGGTCTTAGGGGATTGAGAAAAGCAAGAATTAGTCACTAGAACAGAATTAGAGATGTGTTTCTGTTTGGACTGATGTGTGATGAAGTCCCAAAAGCAGGCATAGAGCACAAGAGGGAGCTTTCTTTTGAAGAAAAAAAAAAGGAGGGGGAGAAAAAAATCCAAAAATCGTTAATCCTTTGAAAATCAGCTAATGAAAGCAGATGGACATGAAAATAAGGTCTTGATTCTTTCCCTAACATAAGCTGAGAAGCAACACAATATATTAATTGAAATTGCATGTATACTTGAGACATTAAACAGAATATCCTAAAGACCACTATTAAGGGACTTAAAACTGAAAAGCATTAAAAGTTCATTCACGCCCCAGAAAACCCTTAAACATGTTTGCTGACCCTCATGCACAGGTTGCCCTCCCCAGATAACAGATGGCTTTCACACCTCAGAGGACGCGCTCCTTACCCTGCCATGATGCGAGGCATTTCTTCCTTGTTGAACTCATCCATGCACTGGTGCTCTGTTGAATGATCCAAAAATGACTTAAAGGCCTCTACATACTCCTCAGCCGTGAGACTTCTCATGGAGGGGACCACATATAGCTCTTGAGAAACAAATATGAATTGTGTGTTAGTGACGTCCAGGCAAATAAAGGATCGAAGCACTTACCTTGTGGAAGGAACCAAACCAAACCCAGCCCAACCCAACAGAAGCCAGAGATTCGGGAAGACAGAGGACACGGAGCCCAGGAGCCATCCATGCAAGCGGGCTCACACAAAAACTTTCTGTGTGTTGACACTAAAGGTGTGAAAAATATTCTTTGATGCCCTTTGACACCAGTATATTTGTTAAGTCACCATCAGTTCCGCAGGTTGCCCTGAGGAAATGGCCCCATTATTTCCTGAAGATGCTTAGCTGGATACGACTTGATTTGCAGAAAAGGAAGTGACTGAAGTACTAAAGGCAGAGAATGAGAAGGCTCAGCAGGTCCAGACCTGGAAGGGCTGTGGCTCTTGCACATACTGGACAGCCTAAATGAAACCGCCAGCTGCTGGCACCCTTGCTATTGGGGTGATGCAACACAAAAACGCACACCTGCAGCTGAAGCAAAAATAGTTAACGCCATGCGCCTCATTTCCGACTCTCGTTGGCGTGGGACAGCAGTGCTCTGCTGGGTAAGTGAATTCCCTGCTGGAAGTTTCAGCTCATGGCCATGAGGGCAGATGGCAGCAAAAGCATTTCAGCTGAATGGGCTCATGCTGAAGTGCAGGCCACCAAGACTAGGATTTGCAGCTCTGAACAAAGGCCCAGGGCAACTCAAGAAGATGGAGGCAGTTATCGCAAAAACACAGTTTCTTGCTGTCTCATCCTAATGACGGTAGGGATGCAGTGGTAGTGCCAGCCTCAACATCTGAGATTGGCATTAAAAAGGTAGTGTTTAGAAAGAAAAACAAAACAAACAAAAAAAAAAGCACAAAAAAACAGCTTCTCCTCCTAAACAAAATGAGAATGAAGGACAGGACAGGATTCAGCAGAGCATCTTCATCCTCATTTTTGCCTTTTGAGGAGTTGCTTATTGAAATTCTGCTTTTAGTTGCTATTGATAAAAAAACTTTGTGTGTGTCATACAGGACTGTGCAATCTTAACTGGACACCTATGCTCTTTCCAAAATCACATGTCCCTGGCTGCTGTTTTTCTGCAAGGTATGAATGGTGATCCAATGTATAGCCCTATTGGAGGAAAAGGTATCAATATCTAACCTCAGCACTTTGAACTATACCCTAGTATATATCGGACTTCCCCTGAACAGTATTCAGTGTAGTATCCTGTTTTTTTGTTTGCTTGTTTGGTTTTTTAACAACTTCCAACTCTGTTTCCAAAACAAGATATATTTGTAGTGATAGCAAGTGGAGTGGGTAGTTTACTTTAATCTCCTTTTTGTTTTTTTGATTTTTCTCCCAAATACCTGAATTATCGTGTGGAGCTGCCAGAATCTCTGCTTCAAAGTTCATGCTGGGGAACCTATTCCTGTAAGGAAAGTATAGCACTTCGGTTATTTGAAGAACCTGTACGCTTTTATGTAGCTGCATTGAAAATGCAGAACAAAAGGAAGATACTCCAGGACAAATTGTCCTTGCTCAATAATCAATAGGTTTGTGTTCTTTTAGTACAATAAAGGCAGAACTTCTTGGTTAGCTGATCACCCAGAAGTGTCACCGATGGAGTGGCCACCTGCACCACTGCTTGTCTGAGATGTGCCGTGGAAGCTTTTTCTCCCTCTGAAGAATCATTAACCAGTCAATACAGTGGAAGGCATTAGATTAACTGATATTACACACTCTGTGAAGCCTTTAATCATGAACGGAGTAGAAGAAATAACAGTGAAATTAGGAAAAGGCTATAGTGAGCTTCAGCATCTGAAGTGAATTGATTGGCCCAATGTTTCAGTGTTTGTTTTGCTTTTGTTTTTTAACTTCAGTTTTTCCTGGATGCAAATGTTACTTGGGTGAATATTAGAAGACATAGGATTCAAAGGGCAAAAGGCAAAGAAGTCATTGTACCATTGCTATTTTCATTCAGGTAATGTTTTCATTCTTAAAATAGGCTTTTTGGTGTGTTTTTTTTTTTTTTTTAATGTGTGAAGATTTCCAGCAATGAAGTCACATCTTCATTTTCCTATGATAATGTGCTACATCTATGAAACAGGGATGAGATACCATTTCAGGAAGTATGAAATGAAATTGAAGACCTCATTTCTACAAAGAAAGTTTTAGCATGAAGCTACCTATGCAAAGTCATCTTCTACTTAACTGCATTTCAATATGGAGAAGCGCAACAAGATTTAGGAGTGATATTCCTGTGTAACCTTGGTTTAGCCATATTGCTGCTCCCAAAGCTTTGTCATTACAAAATGCTTCATGACAAACAGTCTGCAAAAGCTGTAAGCAGCCCTCAACTCCCCTCTGCCAGGGAAAAGCTCTCACATGAATAGGAAACAAGCCAGGGGGTGGAAAAGAAAAATGGGAGTCTTGTAGTGGAGGCTTTGAATCACAAATACACAATGACTGTGCTAGCAGGTAGCATGGAAATGGGCGCGTGTGGAAATAATGCACTGCTTTGGTGAATGAAGGAAAGAAGAGACTAAGGTGTCCCAGAATACTTGGAGATGCTGGGGCAGTGCCAGGTTCCTTCAAGAACGGTCCATTTCATGAGTTCATGGCCAAAATCCTGTAGAAAGAGCTCCCCTGACTCCCATGAGGCAGATCAAGGGTCTCAGTTCTACCATCTTGATCTCAAATCTCCCAGAAAAGGCCCTGCAAAAGTTCAGCAGTAATGAGCCTGAACTCAGCCTCCCTCCATGAGCTCCAGCTTGGCTGCAGGCCAGTCCCTCAAATTTCCACTCGACCCTCTGACCTCATCCATCTCTGCCTGTCAAAAGAGAGGACTATTTTGCCCTCCCTGCTGGCAGAACCAAGCAAGATGGTTTTCAGAATAAATCTCCCACTAAAATGCTGAGAGGTGGCATGGTACCCCCTGCACAGAGATGGTCCAGGGACACGTATTCCATTTCTGACCGGTCAAATGTTTCCAGCCATCCCAGGAGACCTGCCAGGTGGCCCGAACAGACTGTGCAGCACAAGTATTCACCAAGAAGGATGATGCCAAGTTAATTCTTCCACTGAGGTTTTTGGTGTTTCTCCCCGGGCAGGGTTTCTAAAACTGCTTAATTCTTGTTGCTGGGAAGGTGGAACAGGCTTACTTATCACTGGGAATAAATGGACATTCTCTAACATCCAGATTAAAAATAGACTTGACAGTAACAATTTGGGCTGGAGCTGCCCATCCCTGAGCTAGTCCAGGACTCCGAAACCCACTGGGAGCACTGAGCACGGCAGCCAAAGGCTCCCCCTGGCAGCACCGTGGGCAGAGGCACAGGGAGCCTCCTGCTCCTGCCTCCCTGGAGGCTGACTGAAACCCCAAACCACGAGCCCAGAATCTCTCTAATTCCATCACCACTAAACACAGAGAATCTCTCCACAAATCCACCATCCCTCCCAGGACAGGGGCACACGTACTTTCATTCCCAAATCACACGCGTCCCCATGTTGCACGGGGACGCCCTTCCCAAACCCACGTACCTCTTCATCTCGGGGGCGGGCTCCATGGCTGGGGCTGGAGTTGGGGGTCTCTCCTCCACCTGGCTGCGTGTGTGTGGTGGCAGCACCGTGTGTGGGTGCCCAGGTGCGGGTGGAGGCCAGCGAGGCTCCTAGGTGAGCATTGCCACCGGTGTCCTGCTCTGCGCCAGCCGCTCGCTCAGCCCGCGGGGACGTTGGCGGTGGCCTCTTGCCGGCACCTGTCGGGACAGACAGCGTCACTTGAGTGAAAACGGGAAACCCGAGCCCCGTGCGAGCGGTGACGTCCCCAGAGCCGTCCTCTCTCACAGGGGACGACAGGGGAAACGCTTTGGCAAGGAGCCGTGCTGTTTTTAAGGGGGAAAAAAGGGACAGATTGAGGCCTTTACAACTCCAGTGGAAGTGGATGAGGGACATCAGCCACCACCAGGCAGACCCGGGGGCTGTTTTATGCACTTTTTAATTTGCTTTGAACTCTGCTTCTCCTTCGTGCTGGCTGCCCCAGCCCTGCAGTGCCTCCCACCGCCATCCCCAGAGAGGGGGCACAGGGAAGGAGAGGGGACATGGGGACATGGGGAGGGGATGCTGGGTGGCCGGGGGCCAGCAAGCACAGCCTGCTCCTGCCTGGCTTGTTAAACCACAGCAGTTAGATCCTCTCCCTGAGCTAAAAGCAGAAGGCACATAAATCCTGCTCCCTTTCTCAGCGTTCACCCCAAAAGCCCTGCCTGCCCCACCCCAAGGCGCAGCGCTCAGCAGGCCGGGCACCCCGCAGCCTTACCTTCCTGAAGCAACAGTGGACTGTGCGGAAACCTCCAGCGTCTGGGAGCTGCAGGGTGCTCGGAAAGCTCCGTGTGGGCTCACTGGAGGCTAATCCGCCCCTTGCCCGCCCCATCGCCCCCCTGCCCGCCGCCGAGCTGCCGGCATTAGCACACAGCAGCGGCCTTTGTTCCACAGCACAAGGGACAAGGGCGCCTTGTGCACAGCCCTGCTGTGCCGCCAGCCCTCAGAGGAGCCACAGCTCCGGGGGCTGGACCCTTGGCACGCTGTGCTTTTGGGTGTTTTGGCAAGCCGCTGACTAAATCCGTGCTGAACTGTGTGTTTCGTGCAAGTAGAAAGGTTGGGGTTTGGACTCCGAGGGTTGCAGTGGGATGATGACTGAAGCTAAGGCTGGCCTGCTGGCAAAACAAAGCAGCACTGTTTCCCTACAGGCTGCAGCCAGTGTGGGGGCTACTGGCCCTTCAGGAACAGGTCAGCCACTGTTCCTTAGGATTTGATATTACCCACAGTGTGCCTTGCCCCTTCAATGTCCCCTTCTCCATCAGCCTGTGGAGACAAGCCCCAGACCTGTGCCTCCAAATAACTGCATTTGGTTACTTGGAAATCCACGACTGGTTTGACACGACGTTGCCCAGGCTGGGTTTGGGCTCACGGCATGGCTTGTCGAGCCACTGGCCTGAGGTGGGATGCACCAGGGACTCACCCCACCTCCGAGCTGCAGCTTCAGATTCAATTGGGATGCAATGGGACAGGCGGCTGGGGATGCAGGGAGCGCGGTTTGGGCACATGTGCCTCAGGTGCCTGCTCCTGGTGCCCTTGCAGCTTGTGGATTCAGTGTGGGGCTGACCGCTGTTAGAAAATGGGGTTTATGTAATCTGTGCTTTGTTCCACTCCAGGTCAAGCACATACACCTGGATTGCACTGTTCCATGGAAAAGGTGCTGGGCAACAGCTCTACCCAGAAAAAAAAAATCCTTTTTTAAATCCCAGTTTTCTATGCCCTCTTGCTTCCCAAACAGTCCCACTTGGGATTTTTTGATATTCTGTTGTTGTTGTTATTGTTTAGAACTGTGGAGATTTTAAAAAATCATAATCTGGCCAATTTCACTTTGGTGAGTACATGGAATTTCAATGAATTTATCTTCTAACATTTGGCAGCGATCAGCTTTTAGGATGATGAATGTCAGGAAGGCTCTCAGCATTTTTACAGAGCTCCTCATGGTATTTTTAGCCTATTTTTAAAAATCTCTTAACTCTGTTTGGAACAATTGATTAAGGTCCATGTAAATGCAGCTTTTATTTTATTATGAGCAGAGCTCTTTTATTCCTTAGCAGTGTTTTCATCAGGTAGACATTTTCTGTTTTCTAGACAAAATTTCTAAGGTAAACCCGGCAGTTTTTATATTCTCCTAAGTGAAGGTGCACACGTGTTATTCTACATTAGGCAAGATCTGGTGCAGAGTAAGATAACTAGCAATTCTGTAGTTAATAACAAGATTTCTCATTACAGAATAAGTTTTATTTTACATTAATCCTATTAAATATTTAACGGATTCCAGGTAGAATCAAATCTTGGAGTTTAAAATGCACTATACGTGTATGCAGATTTTTTCCTTTAGGGAAAAGAATATGACTTCTGATAAACACTGAAAAAGCAAAAGAAGTACTGGTTGTAAGAGGCAATTGTCATAATCCACCTGGGCCCTTGGGGCAGTGCAGAGCCCTGAGCTTGGGCAAGAACCCATCAGGTTCTGGCTGAGTTAAAACCTACATTTGTGGGAGCTACCCGAACTGGACTTAAACCTCGATTAGGACCACAGTTAGATTTCGGTTCAGTATTTTCTTCGTTCAGGGAAACACAAACATATCTCAATGCCCCTGTTGGTTGCTCTGGATATTAAAAACATCTTCTCAATTTACATTGTTTCTCTCATTTGCGTGAAAAAAGCCTGGATGGGGTAAATCCCCATTATATATTTTAACACACGGCAGCAGCACGTCCTGGTCCCTGCACTGCAGTGGTGACCACCTGCGTGATGCTTACAGAAGAGGCGGGGACCATTGTACTGTGAGACCAGCAGCATGTGCCCATGCTGGGTGGGAAGAGGAGACACCCTTGTGCCTGCCCTGGTTTTTGCAGAGGGAGCCTCAGGGCACTCCTCCCAGAGAGTGCCCCTTTTCTGGAGGAAAACAAACCCAGTGGCATTTCATTTCAATCTATCTCCCCCAAAACTGAAGCTTCTAGGTCTGGAGATCAATTTTTTTTCTAACACAGCCCTTCCTGCCTTTTCATTAAATTCTGGCTGCTGGTGCAGTTCTTCCAGAGCTTTTAAAAAACCTTTTTTCAGACTATTTGACTAGAGGTCATATCTCATGTAGCTGTAATTATAGAGCTAAGGCGAGGGCAGAGGGGGAGTCTAATGTGACCGCCTCCAAAAAGGATATTTGATTCAAGGTGAAGACCAGCTTTTGCTCTACAGACCATAAAGCATTTAAAAAATATATCTCTGAGAGCAGAGACAGTCATGGTGAAGTGTGTCTTTTACCCTCAGTAGCTCACAGGTCTTCAACGGGGAAAATACGCTCAGAATTTCAATTTCCACGGCTGTACTTGTGCTGCTGCCAGCCCCGAGCAGCTGGAGACCGGGGAAGGGGCTGGGACCTGCTCACCGCACTTCATCGGCGGGATTCAACACATCTGACATGCAGTGCCCCAGAGCAGGGCATTTTCAAACACCTGTGTACAGAAGTGTAAAGGCTTGCCAATGGAAGAGCTCTTGGCCCTGCTTCAAAGTCAGCTGTGCGAAAGGTAAGGCCGTGGAGACTGAGCCTTGAGAAACGCTCCTTGAGCAGGGTTTCTGGTTCAAGAGAGCCTGAAAATAAGGTACATTTATGGGAAGTTGGAGCATCTGTAGCTGTATCGCAGAAATACAACGCATCTAGGAGCTTGGTCTCAGCCCGGCATTTCTGACACAGGTATAGCAATGTGCTTCTCCGTCACTTGGCAGGTTGCAAGGCATTAACAGGCAGGGGAGAAAATGTCCCCACAAAAGGACCTGTGGGCGCTGGATTTATTTTACCAAACACAGCGACCTGCAGCCACTAGATGGTGATGCAAGGACACTTTTCTGCTCTTCCTCTTCCCCTCGGCTCTCCCTTGGTAGTGCTTGAGGCGGCCTTTGCCAGTAACACGGGCTGCTGTGGTCTTTGCTTTTTCTTTTTAGGCACTGACAGAGGTCATTTGGAACCATATCACTTGCTGACTTGCCATCCTGCGTAAAGCAGGCCGCAGGCAACAGTTGCGACGCGATTACTGCTGGCAGAGTATTTTTCTCTGCGTCACGGCTCAGCACCGGGAAGGGCAAAGGACTTGGCTTTCAGTTTGCGGATTAGCCTTCTTTTATAGGCTGTGGAAAGGAAAAGTACTTTATATTGAACACAGTGGGGAAAAAAAAGGGTTCTCAGGAAAGAGGTAATCTCTGAAAATGGCCATAGTTCGGAACATTTACCATGGAAAAAAAGTCAGGAGATTTTCCTCAGGCTCAGCAGTCAAATCTCCAGGCAATTTTTTCCTCCTCCTGTGAGACTGGCATTTGCCCTATTAATAAGAAGAGAAACACGATCAAAAAGACTGGTTTGGCAGTGGCACAGGCAGGGTCAGCCCTGGTCTGTAGGGCACGTGGGATACGGGGACACGCAGTGCACGAGGGCCCCTACATGCACCAGCCCTGGCCTTGGGCTGCTGCACTGAGCACCCAGCATCGGGATGTTGGTGCTCTTGTTAATTCCCAGCTCCCAGAGTCAGGTGAATGGGAAAAAGCTCTCCTAGCATGTTTTTAATGGTTAATTTCCAGCCTCGGGGGTATGATGGGGCACCCTAAAGATGACTCGTAGAATCCTGGGACCATAGAAAAGCTCATGTTGGAAGGGACCTCAGGAATCACCCGGATGCTTTGAAAGAAGTCCAGGCACGGGTTCATTTAAAGGCAATTTCATGAAAGCTTTCAGTGGCTGGTGAGTAGGGAAAGGGGAAGGGGAGTCAGAGTGCCTTGGGCTGAAGAATCAGCTCCGACAGGGAGTCTGAGAGAAAAGGCTTTGGTAAGTACCCTAAAAGCAAAATAATCTTGTATCAAAATGATAAATCTAGAAGACCGGGAGAAGCATTCGCATATTTAAGTGACGAACTGTCCTTCTCACTCACTATGCCTCAAGCACGCAGATAAAGCCATCAGTTCATAGCAAGCCATGATTTCAGAACTGGGGGGCAGAAGGAGAGGAAACTGCTTTGTGTTTCAAATTGCTTCTCCATGAGCTGCTAAAAATTGATTGCTAGGTTCCATTAAAGAGAAAGAGAAGTGCTGCTGCTTTTTTGGGGCTCCCCACTGCCCCATGCTGCCCCCAGCCCGTCCCTTGGGTGCTGCAGGCGAGTCCTGCCCGGAGCTACCTGCAGCTCCGGCAGGGCCTGCAGCAGCCACACGGTTTTCCTCTGTATTTCCCCCCCACGCTGCTTAGCAGTCTCCTCATGGTGACAACAAAATGTCTGTTTTCCAGGAAACCATTTGAGCGTTATGGATTAGCCATGGTAGGCACTTGCAGACCTCCATAAAGCAGGTTGACACGCTCTCCGGTGTATTACTAACTCGGCTGAAAAATTGATCAAAACTGATAGAGTTGCAGGGCCCTGAGTCCCTTTACAATCTGCCGCTGTGCTGCTCGGTTCTGGCAGAGGCAGCACAGCTAAACTGGGTGGAAACTCCTGCCTTAATGCACCTTAATCCTGCCCTTGGCTCTGGCACAGCAAGAGCTGTGGTCCCAAAATGGGCGATGTGCAGGATGCGCCCCAACAACCGCTGCTCCTCCTGGGGCCAAGCTCCCCACAGCTCCTTGGGAGAGACTGTGTGAATTACAGAAATGTCTGAGAAACTTAAAATTGTGGGAGTAGGCTTCCTGGAGAATATCCCTGCAGCACAGGAGCTGCAAGCCCCTGGCAAAATACTTTTTCTTTTCCTCTCTGCCTCCTGATGGCTCCCCTTTTGCTACCTGGGATTATTGGTTTCTGGGAGCAGAGTCTGTGTTTTCTGGGGTATTTGTGCTTTATTTCATCTCAAGATTTACTGCTCTTTGGGAAGGCAGACAGATATCCATTCCCCAGACATTGCCTATGTCCCAGTCCTACCAAAACTCCTCCTGTTTCTGTTTGCTACTTACAATTTGATTTTCACTGGAATCCCAAGTAAAGACTGAAAAGACTGACTTAAAGAGCTTCCAAATGAGGTGGCAAGGATACAGAGGATATTAAGATAACCTACAAAGGATCAGAAGTGGAAGAGATAACAGAGTTGAAGAGGCACTCACTGCCAGTCCTAACACTAAGCATGCAGCCAGAGCCAAAATGGTCTTCTGCGCTCACTCTCTGGTGCTCTTTGTACTCATGGTACAGCTTAGAGACTTCAGCAATGTTGATTAAACATGTCTTTGAAGCAATGTCAAACTATTAATATCATATATACTTATTAGAGGCAAAAATTGCCTTTGTGGGCACCGATGCAACAACAAGCCATGATGTCCTGGCCCCCTATCCATACCCTTGCTCTCCCACCCAGCCTCAAAACCTCATTTCCTTTTCCCCAAGCAGTTTTTGAGCTAATTCCCCGAGCAGGGGCATGACCACTGACCTGGGAGGTGGGGAAGAACCCAGGAAGGTGTGACAGAGCATGGCAGGACCAGCACCAAACGTCTCAGGAAAATCAGTGCTCGGCTCTGGCACCTGCTCCTCCTTAAATAATACATATGTGGGTGAGCTTTCCTATAGTGAAGATGTTTTCCATCTCAATTTCTAGTATCAGGTATAATGAGAAAAATTAAAATTCAGGTTTTGTTACCAACACTTTAATTATCCAGTGTTATCAAGTTGTCACCAGGCCTTTAATTATTTTTCAGTTTATGCCTATGATTGCTTTAGTGATGTTAAGGTAGATCTGCAACTGTAATAGAAAATGTCTGAGTTCTTTACAATGCTGAGGATTGGAAATGATGAAGTTAATAAAATTCACTCGTCTCCTGTGTCATGAGCTATCATCAATACAGTGTTCATCTGCAGCTGGCATGCTATTTAATTATGCCCTTTTGGTACCAATAAACACTTAATAATATATTCAAAATGAGTAAACAGGATATAATGCTGTTCGTGATTTTGCATCTACTTACAGATTGGGCACAATACCATAAAGCTTCACTGCCAAACCTTCTCAGCAGTGGACTTTGCATTTCGGACACAGGCGTGACGCAGGGAGGTTATTTGTGTGCAGGATGTGTGCGCTCAAAGCACCTGTAGCACTCTGGAGTTGCAGCAGAGGTTTCACAACTGCTTAACACCATTTCTGTGTAGAAGAGTTACCATTGTTTACAGGTGTTTTACTGGGCCAGGCAATTTTGACTCAGCAGAATATGATGCAAAGAATGAAACTTTGATTACAATGATGAAGCTGGTACGGAAATTCTTACAAACCTTGCTAGAACAGCAAAGTAAGGAAATCATGTCCTGTTTTACACCATGTTTGAGCACCTTGAAGATAAACCAAATAGAGAAAAGCCTCAAGCACCCAGCATCTCTTGCCCGATGGCTCCCCATCACCACCCAGCTTACTCATCCCACTGGAGGTGGTGACAGTCCCCTCTGCTGCTGCTCAAACACGTAATTTGGCAGTGCTCTTTCTTACCATACAACGGCACTTCCTTCCCAGAATTAATGAGCAGCTGTATGAAATAACATTGCTAACCAGCACCTGCATTTCCATCCCGGAGTACTTTCTGCAAACAAATTTTACATGTTTGAGATCAAAATTCTTGTCTAATTGCCAGTGCCAATGTTCCTGAGACTGTGAAGCAAGGGTTGCTAACATGCTGCCCATGTGCTGGAGACCACTGCATGCTTTACACCACTCTTCTCTCTGCTAATTGACCTAATACCACACGGAGCGGTGAGTGTATTTGCATCCCCTGAAGGACCACAGCACTGAGCAGTGTGCTTTTTTGCATGCCAATGTACGGCTCTTCCTGACAGCTTGGCTCACAACTGGTTCCCCCAAAAAACAACTGTGCTGCACAGATGTGGATCATTAGTGCCTGAACCAGAACTAACTTCTCAGAAAATTGTACTTATTGCAGGACAAATTGAGTCTGCTATGGTAGAAGCCAGAATAATTGCTCAGGGGACCACGGGGCTTATCCAGCAGTTAATTCATTATTTGTACCTGCTTGGAGCCAGGATAGAAACAGCAGGCAAGGCGGCAGCAAACAAGGTACAAACTCCAGTGTCTCAGGATCAATTTGTTCAGATAAAGGCTTATTGCCATCACGGCAAGGTTGCAAAACACCTCTACAAGCACTTACCGGTGGGGAAAATAAGAGGCGGGAGCTGTTTCACCACAGTCCTTTAGTTTTGTGATGAGACATGCGAGCTCTCTGTGCCTATAGCCATGACTTGAACGCAATGAATGCTGTGTTTGGGGCTGTGCTGCGCCTTCGTGGGCACCCCAAAGTCAGGGCCTGGAGGGGGAACACAGCTTTACTCAATTTCTACTTTTTTAATACTAAAGTACTTTTACAATACTAAAAATATCCTATTTTGGAGAACAGTCTTACACTCATGTTGTCTTAATACTCATATTAGCTTATCAAATCTACCATTGCTTAATAATTTTGTAGATCTTCCCTACCCAATGCAAGTATGGGAGGGAGTTTTTTGGTTTTGTTTTGTTTTGTTTCGTTTTTATTTCAGTAGGGAGAATAAGTTAGTTAACATAATATTGGGTACATTTATGGTATTTGTTCTGCACCTTTACACAGCCATTTTTACCAAAGCAAGTGATAATTAATCTGATTGTCCCCTGTGTATTTATAGGCATACTGCAGATGCAGTCATTTTTCTGTCCTCTGAAAATAAATACCTCCCATGTGGAAAAGCAGTTACCATAAGAGAGAGAGTTTGACTCTATCAGGGCACCCACATTGCACTCTATTAGCACAGCCACTTTTCCATCAGCGACCAAACGGAACAGAAACAAATGCAATACGGACTCACGAAGCACAGTGGTCGGAGAAACACCAGCAGCAGAAGAACAACAAACCCAGCCCGCACCAGCGCCGCCGCCATTACCGGCTGCGGCCCAGGCAGCCGCCCCCACACTGCGCCATGGTCAGCCATTTTGTGACTCGGGTCGGTGCTGGGCCTGCGCCCGAGCTCTGCTGGGGAAGAAGCTGAGCATGGGGAGGGGAGAGCAGCGGTGCCCACCCCTGCGCTGCAGGGAGCCCCTGGGGGCATTTAATTTGCCACCTTTTAACCTCGAAAGCGAAACTGTTCTCTTAAAGGTTAAAAATATCCAGTATTTGGGAGGGAACAAATGTAATCCGCCTATGAGGCAAGGCTGAGAGAAGGTTTCACCCTCCTGAAATCCTTCCAGAGCCCAGTTGGCCAGCACTAGCTTGCTGTCCCTGACAGAGCACTGGCACTGCCACGAGGTTTCCCAGATTTTGGGACCTCGGGCCAGCCCTGCTCCGGCTGCTGTGAGCCAACGCTTGCTTCCAGCCGGGAAGCAAAGTGCACTCCCCATGCAGGCGGGATGTGCTCCCCCTGAAGAGGTTTCCCATCTAGGTCCATTTGTGAAATTGGCCATTTGGTGAAGTAATTCAGAGGCCAGGCCCCACGCCCACAACCGAGCAGCACCGACATTTTGGGAAATGGTGCTGCCGGGCCCGAGCGCGCCCCGCTGCATCTTCATTCAAGCGCCTATTTAATATGCATCACGTTATGGGGGGACGTTTTTATGTTGGGAAAAACACAAGTGCTTTCACAAAATGACTCAAGGGCAATAAAGCATAAATTGTCTTTAAACCTGTATAAAGGATGCTGAAGTCACAAACAAGGCATAAAATAATATGGAGTTGGAAAGCACTTTTTCCTTATTAGGTTTATCAAAGAAAGGCTAGCCTGGCAAGCTTGTTCTATCAAGCAAATGGATGTGGTAAAAAAAGGAAATGAAAATTCTGATCCATATTCATTGTCTCGGTGTCAGCAAGGGAGAAAAAAGCTCCACTTTACATTTTGCTTCGCTTTCGAAAGCTGATCTGAAGTTTCACAGACAAAGTAATCAAAGCTGATAAAGAAGCAAAAGAAAATCAAAGATAATTAATAGAAACAAAGCAAACAGCAGAAGAGGCCAGACAAAGTGCCTAATATTAACAAAATACAAAACACAGGACGTGCTTGACTGCACAGAGCAGCAGCTCTGGACACTGGCAGAATCGTAATAGGGAGATTTCTTTCCCAAAGTCCCCTGCACTGGCTCGCATATTGTTGTTAGCACATCAGCCCCCTGGTCCTCAGCAGCAGTGGGGTTTATCCTCAAACTTGGGACACGCTTTTCTTTTCTGTTTTGGTTAGATTTTAATGCGGTCCTGCCAGCAGGACCAGAAAAGCCACACCACAACCCCATCACACCCGTGAAATAGAGCCGGACGATTTCCATAGTGAAAGGGAAAGTTGAATCCAGCCAAGCCCTGGGCTGCTCATTCTGCATCTGTGACACTCCTCACTTCATTTCAAATATCACAGCATTGGGCTTTTATTTTTTCCCTACCTTCCGTTTCTTCGGTTCACACAATTGCATGAGACTGATGGCTCTCTGGGTTTTAGAGTTGTATCTTCCTGGCTGTCATGGTGATGGAAATAAGGTGATGAGCAGTAAAAGCACTAACATTATATGGAAAAATCCTCAAAATGTTCATTATTTGGGAGAGTCAGCCCTAATGATTTGTGAGAGGGGTTGCCAGTTCAGCAAGTCTTATGATTTCTATAGAAAGCAAATCACAGCCGTGTGAAGTGGGCGCTGTAGATGGGATCCAGCAGGCTTATCTTAGCAGCCATTCATTTCTAAACAGTGTTCTGCCAGTACATCAAAAATACTGCACAACTTTGCAAAATGGAAGGATTTTGGATGGGTTTTTCTGGTCACAAGTGACCCGTGTTTCATGAACAGGAATGACAAAGGACTGGGAATTTGATCCCATCATCCTTTCTACAGCCTTCTGAGTGCAATGAACAGATCTGTACTCCTTTCCCTTACATCTGCCTTCGGTCCCATGGGCTCATCAGCACAGATTTTTGTGGACAAAGCTTGATGAGATTGTGAAATGATGCCAGCACCTATTCCTGTAGAAAACACAGAATTACTGAAGAGCAGTTTATGTAAATATACTCTCTTTCCTCAGAAGAGGACAGCAGTTTTAATGACAAATTGAGTGAAATCTCACTTGGCATGAAGCAAACAAAATAGTAAATATTTCAAGTTAGTGCTCTGTGGTGACAGAGACCGCATTTAAAAATAATTGCTGTGGATCTGCCATATTAGACAAAGAAATAGAGTGACAACGCAACCGTGATGTGACACATCTGTATTATAGCTTTTCATCTCAATCCAGATTTTAATAGCCTCTGTCAGCTGATTGCATTAGGTGTATGAGTGTAACATTCCACCAGTCACCACTAGAGAAGAACTAGCAACCTTGTGGTGCCTCCGAGCAATGAGAAACCTGCCTAAATATCATTGTTTCTGCCCCGTAGAGTGGGAGTTGGTCATGGGGTAGAGCTTACACAGATACCTATCTCTGATGCTCCTCTGCTGAGTCCATTGCAATAGAAACCAGATCTAGAACTGGGGCTGAGATATAAAACCGTGTTTTCTCCACTCTCAGACTGCCAGACTCTGCAAGATGAAGTGTTTTGCCCAATTCAGACGTGGTGGTTAGAGAAAACACCACATAGCTGTAAGTTTCTCTGGCCTGACCCATCTCTGCTGTGACTTTGTCTTGCAGTCCCTCACCGCGTCTGTCATGGGAGAGACAGCGCAGACACGCTGCCTGGGTTTCAGCAAATGTGCTTCTTACACCTCTTAAAACAAGCTGTTCAGCTACAGCAGCTGAAACACAAGTAGTCACTGGTGCCTTGGCTGTGCTGCAACTCCCACAGTCCCACTTAGTGTGCGGTGGAAGAAACAACACTCTCACAGTGAAATCTCTCCTGCAAAGTCCTCCTTCGTCTCGCTTACCTGAGGACAAGATGTCAGCTGCCACTGTGAACCTCTTGCATTGTTTTTTTCTCAAAGCATGAAAGATGATTGATAAACTAGATTTAAATCTCTGTTGTTTCTCAGAATTGAAACCACCTGTACTTCTGTCCTCAGGTGGAGGTCCCTAACTACTCCAACTAAATAAATTTGCATACACTTGCTCTACCCAATGTATGTAAGCCAAGAAGCTTAACCCTTCTGCTGCAGGAGAGCAGCTGCAAACCACATTTCTTGTGGCACACTTGGTGTAAGTAAATCACATACTTTCCCAAATGAGGTGGTTTAGCATCGATGAATTCATATTTGCAAAGGACACAAAGGTGGAAAACGAAGGAAGCAGCAGGTAATAGCTTAAAACCGATGTGATCATCTCCATGTAACATCATCAGGCGTCGTGTATTGACTCTGGATCAGATACATCCCTCCATCTCCAAGTAGGTTTGGGCTTGATGTTACAGTAGTGTCAGAGGAGTGACACTACCTGCATGTCACTGCCTGCTCAGTGAGAGTTTCAGAAGGGAGTTCCCAAAGGCTTGTTGTGATGGAGAGGAAATGTCGCATTGTTCCCTGGTCTAATCCTGCTGCTGCATAGTTGTGTGATTACGGGGCAGAGGCAGCAGCCTGGAAGCACGAGCTCTGGGCTGCACCCACACCTGACACTTCTGCAGAAAAGCCACTTGAAGCCTGGTCACACGGGCTGGAAGCCAGATTGCCTCAAAAAAATATAACTGCCATCTTCCTCAGCTGCAAAATTAATGCTGGGTGCTCCACTTCATCCACGGACTGTTGAAAGATTCTTCACTGTTATTATGTTTGAAGAGTTTTTTCCAAATGTCATATTGGCATGTAACAACCACAATATTCATAACATGCAGGTGAACTTTCATAAAGCAGAGGAGGAAATTAACATTCTTCCTTATCAGAGGAAATTGAATCTGATTTTTCATTCCATCAAAACATCTCTTTGCCGACAGGATAAATCCCATAAATTGCTTTAACCCGTGTATCTGTCTAGAGTCCATTCTATACGCTATTGTAACAAACCATGTAATCAAAGCAAATGAACATAATTACCAGCAAGTGCAAATATGGGGTTTCTGGATTCTTTTCTGAGACATTTCGTGTGTGACCAATGAAAGTTGTTTACATTTTGAAGTAAGGACAAACTGTATCAGATTGGAAGATATAAGGGTATGTACTAAAAATCCATGCAGAAAGCATCCTGTACCTACAATTACCATTCTAACTATTCATTCAAGGCTGTTCTTTTCTCCCCAGGTGTGAATGTAACCACATCACCAAACATAGCCAAACACTACACCATTTCAAGGGGTGGTGAGTCCTGTGCCCTTACACTTCACAGTGAGGAGCTTCTTTCATTTATTTCTACCAGTAAGGAACAAGAAGAGACTGCACACGATTCCGTTCATTTTATAATAGTTCAGGTAAATTCCTCCTCATCTTTACAACATTAAGGCCAATAAGCAGGCATCAGGACATCCTGTGCTTGCTTACCCTCTTCACACAAGAGACGCAGGGCAGCCACTCATGTTTGTGATGACACCAGTGCAGGGCAGGTTGCACTCGTGTTTCTAGTCCTAGGTCCCCTGAGGGATAATAAAGGGATAATAGATAATAAAGAAATAATAAAGGCAGCCTCACAGCTACACACCTTTCTAGGCTGGTGGCAACCCCCAGACATGTCACATCCCGTCGTTGCAGCTCCACCGATGCCTGGGGAAGCGCCCACCTCCACCCATGGAGCAGATTCACAACGACCACCTGAGGTTTCTTCAGCTCTCACGTCTGAGAGGAGCAGGAGGCACAACCCATCGTAATCACAGGTTGTATCACATTGCAACAGCTCAGCAGCGTGGCCGGTGGCACAAGTCATGTCAGCAGTTAAATGACAGGAACCGAGTTTCTGCCAGGTCGTGGCTCCAGGAGCCAAATAACGCATGCATACTGATGGCACGTAATGGCATGCGCACAGATACATCTTCATAAAGATAATATAAATCAAGCTCCTGTCCAGGACAGGAACATGTCACAGCCATAAGGTGTGGAAGTCAATTCATTTACATCACATTTTAAACCAGACACATTTTAAAACTGTCCTGAGGCACATTAATACATCGGGTGTCCTGAGCCATTTTCTGTGTTACTACTTCCCAGTAGAAAACAAGCCCTGAAATTATATTTAAACTACATCTCTTCTTCCATTCATAAGTGCAAATTAGGTTGTGTGTTTAGAAAAAAAAAAAATAAGTCTTTCAAGAAACCAGCTATGCCATGTTAGCAGCAAATGATCTGATCTCTAATGACAACTTCACGCTTTATGAGGGCTAATCCAAAATGGAAACTCTCAACAGATTTCTTTTTTTTTTTTTCAAGAAAGATGTTCTCTTCGTTTCCTTAGGAAACTGGCCATGAACATAAGTGCATGTAAACAGAGAACGCTATGCAATTAGGCTGTTCTTAGAGACATATGAATGCAAGCAAAAATTAATTTACAAGCCTTTATCTACAGTGGCTTATAGGAATTTTTACACTACTCTGCTTCCAGAGCAAAGGAAACCACAGCCTTTGCTCTTGACTATGGCATCTGAAGCTAAATGCTCAGTGATGCTTCTTGTGTGGCTGCTGGAGGGGAGAGGAGCAGAGCTGGGCTCCAACCCTGCTGACAGGAATGTCAGGCTCCCCGGGCCTTCAGGATATTTCTGCATACAAAAGCCCAGATGTTCAAAGTGTTGAGGTGCAAGGATATCTATAGATGTGGTACCTGTGCATGCAAATATCCCATCTGTGAGCATAACTGAAATTATGCAGGAATTATTCAGGTGTGCAGCACTTCAATACTTCTTGGTAATTTGTCTTCTGGAGTCTTACTTTGCTTGCTGCTATTTTGTTGTACTGCTGTGTGATACAGGAGTCTCTGAGTGGAGAAGAGACAATCCCATGGAATACAGATTTCAAAGGCTTTGAAAAAAAATTGCATGCTTTACAGCGGCAATAAACACCTGGCAGCCTCGAAACAAAATATGACAAAGTGAATACTCCTTCGTTATTTTGTCATTATCTTCCAGGACAGATTGCCAGGGCATTTGGCAAACTCCTGACCCTCCACTGCTCTTACTCACAGTCACCTAAATGTCTTACTGGGACAACCTAGCTGAGGGCACAGGAGTTACCTCCCCGCACTGGACCAAGATCTCTCTCCTGTCTTTGGCTGTGGTCAGCACCAGCTCCTTCAGCATAAAGTTTGAAACCTCAAATAGGTAGGAATTGGGAGTAATACTTCTTCCACATCATGACTCATTTTGGATTCTGAAAGGAATTGACTCACCTTGCTTTCACAGACAGCTGGGCATCCCTCTCAGCACCTTTATCCAGGGCTCTTACAAACAGCAGTCATCTTGGTATCTGTCAAAATAACCAATTCCTTTTTCTGAATTACACTGCATTCTCAGCCTCATTGATCCTGCAGGGCCATGAGTTCTGTAGTTCAATTTCACGGCTTAAATCAATCCCAAATTCTCAAACACATGCAATTACATCGTGACATTTGCATCACCGTGCTGCCTGAGCCGGACCGCGAGCGGACGCGGGGCTGGTGCACGCACGGCAGACAATGCGAGGCCGGCAGCAGCCTTCTCATGGCAGCTTAACAAGCTTTCCCCTCCACTTTCTCTAACTACAAAGCCAAACAGGCAGGTTTGTTCCCTGAAGGGCTTTGCTGAACTTCCACAGCTCCGCAGAAGACGTCGCACCAGCACCCTGCCCAGCCAGCACCCAGCCATAAGGCATTGCCTCTCCAAGCCCCCTGGGGCTCTGCTCAGAAGGCGCTGCAGCACGGGCTGCATGAAGGCCACCGAACTGCTGCACAAACCCAGAGCCACGTACTCGGTGTAAACACGCACGTGGCAACCCCACACCTGGAGCTCCTCGTCCCTGCCAGGCAGCTTACTATTCAGCTGATGTCTCCTGCGCTGGACATTACTGCGGCACAGAAAGTTGTTCAGGTGAGATGCTGGGAAGCCAAAATTATGATTTATCTGTATCTTCCGTTCGGAGGGATAACATTTTGGACCACATCACTCTAATGGATACTGCTCACTCGGGATTAAAAATAGAAAGCACGTATAACTGCACACTGGCGGTTCTGCAAGTAAAGCAATGCTTTCAGTCCTTGGGCTTGCCCAGGGAAAGAAGAAAGCATCTTGGTTTGGACTGTAATTTATACTGATATTAAGGGCAATGGCCACAGGTTGCAGCTGCCATGGTTTGTTATTATTACACCAACTTTCCCACTCCAATATATTTTTGAGCAGCTTGCTTAATTGAGTTTATTCCATCACGATTCACAGGATACCATTCTTCTCACATCACAACCCACAGATAAAATATATAAAGGTCTGGCAGTATTCTTCCTAATAGCATGGGGTTATCATTCCTTTTGTAACTCTTACTTCACATATGTAACTCAAAGGTTCAGTATAGGGCACTGTTAAAAAAGATATAGGCCCCCAATGTTATTGAGAAACATCGAATCCTGTTGTTTATACCATGAACAGTTACATCTCTAAGGTAGAAAGCAGGGCCAGCCAAACATCTTCAACAGGAAACTGGGTTCTCAACAACTGAGACAATTTTCCTTCTCAATTTCATCAAGATTTTTTTCTCTGGGAAGAGGAAAGCATGTTCCTGACCTTGCTTTGCAGACACAGCACCACCACGGCTGGATGCTGTGGGATAAACGCTAGGCAGGTGACATCCTCCGTGACCTGGGGAGGTAAAGCTATCTACACCACCACTGTATTTTCAGAGAAACCATCCTATTAAAATTATGAACTTGAATAGCAACAAAACGCCACAGGCACTGCCTTCTGCCCTAGTTAAGCTCTTCTCTTGTGATGAACCGCTGTGAGGTAACTGCACATTGACAAGGGCCGTGTAGGTGCCAGGCTGGTAATAATTCTTTTTTCCCCTTCTAATTATTCAAATAAGAAGTAGCATTGAGCTAAAAATAAGACTAAGCATTCTCCAGATCTGCAATTACTCTCTCGACTTGTACTTGTCTACAATATTTCCTCAGCTAATCACTACAGCACAAAACATGCCAGAATTGTTTGAAATCAGAATTCAATCCCAGACACAGTAAAAGACTAATAATGAATGTTGTTTACACACATTTAATTCAACATACCAGAAGCAATATTCTTACTCCCTTTAGCATTTTATTTGCTTATAAATACAAGTCAATACCACAAGATGGCACTTTCTTACTTGCAACACGTACTATTATAAACACATACCCTCTCCAAATGTTCCCAGATGTTTACAACATTTAACTTTTCAGTGGTTTTGAAACATTTAAAAAAGCAAGACCTTCTACAAACTGTATTTGTGTTTGATGTATATTAAATGAGGTCAGGTAATTAAATTCAAAAAAAGAATTTATAAATATTTCAGATAAGAAAATTTAAATACAAAAGCAGAGTTTGTATTAATTAAACTGAATAACAATTTAAACTGGCCATAACGTATCTACATGGTTTTATTTAATTTAAAATACTTTTTAAACAATCAAATCCTCTAGCCATTCATCAAAACACCTATCTACTCAACCTTTTAAAAAATATTTTCAGTTAAGAAACCACCTAGGCTTTTTCTTAACAATCCTTATTCTGTCCTGTAGGTGGAAATGAAGTGAAATCATATTCCAGACTAGAAAACAGGATAAGAAGGAAGAAACTTTAAAAAACCAGATAACTTCAGACACTCCAACTCATTATTCTTTGTGTTTCTCAAAATACATGATCCAGTTTTAAAGTCTTTGAACGAAATGTAAACACTATAAAACTCATTGTTGAAATATGTGAAGAATAAAGAACCCTGCACTAATATAGTGCATAATGATGCTGTGTCAAACTTGTCATTTACAGTAATTGTCACATTTTCCTCTGGATTGTCATGCCTTTTTGTTGGTGCTTTTTTTTTTTTTCCCCCAATACCAATTCCTTTTGATGTCAGTAGACATTATTCTTTTTTTTTTTTATTCCCATTGCTCAACAGGAAGAGATGCATTTTCCAGTCCCTTCAGAAAAGTTGCACAAGATCCAAGACTTTGATTCCTTTTTTTTTTTAATGACGAGGTGGCAAAATTTCAAGCTTGCAATATTTCTGTTCTGCCCAGTATATTACATATCAGGAGATTCCTCAAAAAACTGAGAAGTCTGAGAGTTACAAAAAAGAAAGCAGTTAAGGCAGTCAATGTCTACATTTGGATTTCTTGTTTATGTTACATGTCAATGTCTCCGTCATAGGCTAAGGTTAGAGGCTTCTGTTGTGGAGGAGTGCTTTGATGCTGCTTGCTTTTTTTACTGTAAGAAAAATAAAAATATTTCAGGAGACAAAAAATGCAAATGGTAATAGAGTGTGAAGCTCAAACACGTCAACAACAACAAAAAAGCAAACTTCAACAAAAATTATCTTCCCGCACTGGCTATTTTCCTTGGCACCCTATTGAAACAACCCTAATTATTATTGCAAAATACACCTCCTTGGTAGTCTTCTAGTGATGGAGAACTATGAAATGCTATTTCAAAATTCCTCAGTATGCTCCGCTGTATTATCTCAGAGAAACGGCAGCTCAAAAATAGGAAGCTATGACTCCTAGGCATCATCCAAACACTGTTACTTAAGCTTTTAGTTGAAGAGAGAATGAGGGAAAGAATGAGACAGCGGGAGAGAATAAAGTGATTTTGGATTAAATAGGGTAATGTTGCTGTTAGGACATGGCTGGGACTCTCCCTCACAATAAAACCCTCCATCAGAGACGCCCTGGTGCAGACCAGGGCTTCAGCACACCCAGTACCCTATTTCTAACAGTGACCAGTAACGGCAGCTTTAGACATTTGGCATGCCTCCTCCTGAGGTGTTCAGTGCCAAAAGCTATTTAGGGATTACCTGAGCTGGGGCATACGTCCAGAAAACCAGAATTAATGCCAAGAGACCCACCCTTCCATGAACTGTTATGCCCTTATGTTATTTCAATTCATTTATCTTTCTGGCACACACAGCCCCTGATAGCAGTAAGCTCACAAGGTAATAATGCGCTCTATGAAAAATGAAATCTTTTGTTTATTTTAAGCAGTCACTTCATCAGATGTCTCCTACTTCTTATATTGCAGGATATAAAAATTCCCTAGCCCCCTTTTCTACTCCATTCCTGATTTCATAGATGTCTATTGTATTCCCACCTCAAACACCATTTCCAGCTGAATGACCCTATTCTATTTGGTGCTTCCTTGAATGGGAGCTGGCACCTAGATCTAATCAGTCTCCTTGCTCTTTTTCGGTTTTATTAAAGAATACAACAAAAAGCCCTTTCTAATCCCAGCAGAAGTCTGAATATATGGGCTTGTTGATAACCAAAAGTAACTCTTTCCCTGCTTGGCTACCAAACATCTTCATGGTCAGGTCAGTTGGAATTTGCAGTTTGGAGAGCTTTAAATTACTCTGAGGTAGGAGCCAAATGAAGGCAGGTCCCTCATCCAACTTCCATTCTTTCTTAACACCTCGAGGATTAAGTAGCTGCATTGCTGTTTAAATAAAAGAGAACAAGCACAGCACAAAACATGTCGTACTTACCACATCAGGAAGGATGTAAAAATCAGGAAAGCTATGATGAGGAACCCACTAGCTGATACTCCATACACCCACATCTTCAGTTTGCCATCTGTTGGAAGATCAGGAAGAAGGACAGGGGAAAAAAGGAAAGAATAAAAATCTTTATTCTAAAATACGCAAATTCTCAAGATGATAAAGAGAAAACACACAAGCAAAATTAATAGCATCATTGATGGGAAACAGCAAGGATTGGCTGGGAATAATCCATTAAAATATGTTTTTGATAGAAAAAAAGATTCTTGTAAAAATCAATCTTCTTAAAGACATAATCTTAACTTTGGTAAGGACTTTAGACTTTCCTCAATGAAAACTGAAGAGGAACTCCTCGTGTCAGTTTCCAAAGCAGCTTTATTTCACAGCCTGCCCTCTGGCTGAGCTCCTGCAGCCCAGTGCAGACAGCCAATGCTCACAGTGCAGCTCCGCAGCCAGGCTCCTGCCCACAGAGGGAGCAGGGCTGGAGGGAGATAATTGTGATGTACTCACTCGTGAGCCTCCGTGGCTGCCCTAGCAAAGAGTAGCTGAGTGTTGAGCTGACCCAGAAATCAATGCAGGCACACCTAGGGTGTTCAGCCTAAAGAAATGACGACTGAGAAGGGATGCGGTTGTTCTGTGTAAGTACTTGGGGGTCACCTGAGATAAACATCAGCAAGCCCAAGCGAACAGGCTACTTGGAGCTGACAAGTGCTTGGAAGGCAAGCGGGAATAAACTCAGCTTAGACTAAGAACAAGGATATGTTTTGGATTAGTAAAAGGGATGAAGTTGGGCAACAAATTTCGAGTTGGACCACCAGAGCACAAAACATGATGACTAGGTGAGATGGGGCTGTGGATAGGACTGCTTGGTCTGTCCCCACGCACTGGCAGGGGACTCACTCTGCAACCCAAGCAAGAACCTCCCCCCACAGACATTTCAGCTCGAATGCGTTGAAATACTTCCTTCTGAAAGGCAGTCTCATAAAATGTTATTTGGACAGGCCCTGAATTAAAGCTTTGCATTAAGAATAATAATTTTTAAAAGATCAATATTCCTGCTTCCTGCTCAGTTCTGGCTGTACAGAATTCCTTGTGGATGCAAGTTGTGGTATTTTTTTCATGCAGCGCTGATTCATATCAATGGAGTTGTTAATACACACTGGGGGCAGAGACATGAACCTGCTCCGTGCACCCAGACGTGGTCTGACAGAGGACATTTAACTCATTCATGCGAGTGGGGAGTTACTGCACAGGACAATCACCACACCTCTTTTACATTTTATGTTTGAATTACAAATTCTGTTCAAAGGGAAACCTATTTCATCAGCTCCCGTTCCTTCTGGTGTTGGGTTTTTGTTTGTTTGTTTTGTTTTTTCCTAGGCTTTGTGGGAAGGCTGGGTATCACTCACAGATTTTCTCTTCCCCTCAAAACACTTAGAGCCTATCTCCCCTGTGAGAAGAGCCCCGTTCATCATGTCTGGTTGGTTTTTTTCCCTGAAGCCTAGGTATGAAATTTTTTGCTGTCTCAACTAGAAACGGCCAAGCAACATTCAGCAGTCCTGTGAAGGGATTGTCACAGCAAGAACAAGGCATCCCACAAGGTCTGCTATGATGGCAGGTGTGCTCTCCATCCCCAACATAAAGGCATTGGACCATGTCAGCCGACAATTTAAACAATGCTATTTAAATTGCCTCTCAACTTGAAAAGTTTCTGTTCTGAACTCTGGCCTCCCAGAGTGTGGTGAAGAAAGGAAAAACACTGCCTGATTTGAAATCAGTTCTGTGCTCTCCTGCAGAGCATTTAGAAGAACAAAAATATCAGCCTCATTAAATCATTATAAAATTTGTGTTCCAAACTGTAACCAGGAAGGAAAATCACAAATTAACTAGAGAAAGGCACATAAAATTTTACTAACAGACACAAGTCCGTAGACAGGCACAGATGCCAATGACTATAGCACCAAAGGGTGGTAAATGCCATCCACAGAGGGAGCATTCACCATAGACTTGCTATCAAGAGAGTATCTGGTAGATAACAGTGGTCTCCTGGCTCTGCTAGCACTAATTACTGCAAACCCCAGACCAGTAAGCTTGAAAGCCTGTTTTAGGAAAGCAATTACGTATTTTGTCAAGAAATAAGACAAGGGGGAACAACTTGAAGAGCGCCAGCCTTGAGATGAGGTCTGAAGAGTGCACACAGACTGAAGAGGCACCTACAGGGTGCTGTGGGGTTGGTGATATACTTAGCACACATGTAGCACGTTTACTCCTTTGCCATGTGTTGTTTCTGTAACATTTATACCCTAAAATTAAATGACACCATGTTCTGTTGAAGTTCCTTAGTCCCTGTTTGTGTCTTTTAGTCCCTGGGGGAGAACAGGCCCACAGATGGTGCGCTGAGGTCAAGCCCACCAGAAGCTTTCAGGGCTGCAGCCTTGAATGCTGATTTAAGGAAGGGAGGATGGCAGCATCCACCTACACCCCTCTCCCTTTTCCTAACCCCATAAAGGTAATGGGTGAAGGCATGATACCTAAGTAAGACTGCCTACGGAGGGCCATGGATGCTGACAAAATGGCAATTAACCCCAAACCTGTGACTCAAACTGCTGGTGAACTGTGTGGGCTTCTGGAAGATGAATCTGATCGAAAACTAGCCAACTTTAAAGGCTCTGGACCAAGCTCTATTAGCTCTGAGACTGTCAACGCAAAGGTTAACTACTGTATGCAAATCAAATATGTAAATGTAACATTCAAAGTGTGAACACATATATCAGACAGAATTATGGCTCCCTGAACCCTGCAACAGAACCTTCCGTTACTTATTTTCTAAAGTCCCGTGTTCGTTACAAACTAATAGGAAACAAATGCAATGTCAGATAGCAGAACGCAGGGAAGATGGCACTGCCGGTATTTCTGAATAGGTGGACACCGATGCATTTCCGTAAAAACTTGACACGCCTGATACTTCTGTTTCCCATTTTAAAGTTTTGCTTGCTTTTCAGAAATTTATTTTGAATAAATTAATTTTCCAAAATAACAGTCAAAATGGTAATCAGATACTATAGCTACAGCACAAGTCCTGTGTACCGGTCAGGTATGGTACATCCACTTTGCCGGTTCCAGCACTTTATGCCAACCAAGCCAAAGATCCACATAGGACTCACTGCTTGGGCACAGCAGCTTGCCTGCTTCTGGCTTATTTTTGTTCTCTTAATGTCTTCACTTCAACATTTAAACCTTCAAACCTTACACTTGCTACCCCATTTTTTCATACACTTTTGAAAAACAGCAAGAAACAATCAATGTTTTCTTTAATGAAATCTTAAGTAGTTTCTGCTCAGAATCTTCTAAAGTGCTACTGATGCCTTCCCTGGTCCAAACACATCACTTACAGAAATATCATCAGATAAGTGTTCTAAGCATCCCCCCAAATCACATTAGAGTATATACTTTTGCAAAATATTATTGCTTCATTCTCTTTGCTATCTCTCAACATAAGAGATTGTGATTACTCAGTGTAGTCACAAAGGAACAGGAGATGACATGCAAGGTAGAAATTGTGAGGCTGCTCTGCCGCTCCCAGACACAATCTCTGATGTTATGATCTACAAAGCTTGTATCTTTCTTCTACAGAAATGTAGTGAAGAAAATGTATTCCATTCATATTTAAGTTTTTCACCTGGATTAAAAGGTTGAATAGACCATCCTTTGAAAATGTCATGCATTTTTGAGTTGACAGGTTTATTTTTTCCAGCAATGGTCTTAACATCAGCTTTCTTATCTTCTAAACCTGGTACCTTCATGCAGTAATCCAGGAAACCATTTGATCTCATTATTTCTGTATATCCTCGCTCACAACCGCAGACTCCTCTCTAGGTGATAAAAGGGAATTTGATATTAAAATGAATAGTATCCTCGTGAAGAACAGCACAAATTGTAGGTAAACTGTGAAGAAACCGCAAGGTACATCCTGCACTTGTAATTAGCAAGTTAACTGCCATCAAACCAAACAAGCTAGGAGCTGATGCATGCAAACCTACTTCAGCCCAAAAAGCCAAAATACATTGGCAATTGGTTGGGAGTTACTAATTACACATAAGCCCAGTATGGAAACATTTTCATCACAACAGACTTAATAATAGGCATCTGTGGCTTGATCCAATTCCTCTTGTCAAAAAAAAAAAAAAAGATAGCACTGACCCTGCTGGGCAAAAGAAAAGATTAACAAAGCAACAATCCCATTTCAGCCCCAAACCCCCCATTCCAAGGCATTTCCACTGACACGGGGCTCTCTGTGATGAAGCACTGCCTCTTAGGACCAAGCATCTGCTGCCCTGGACCAGTGCAGGCAGTTTCTTCAAGAGGTTTCTTTGAATGTGGTGGTTCACTAAACAGATACTCCATTTTATGGATGCTACTTTTAATGCAGATTTTTAAATTTTTTTTTTTAGATTGCCTTTCTTTTCTAATTATCTTATTATTACAATGCCTGTCTGAAGGCCTGGCACACTCTGTATTATCCGACCAGACACGTGATTTACAGTATCTGTGATAAGAATTTAACACTTGATGTCAGTTTTTTTGCCACACCATCCGCACTTGTTGACAGACACAATCCAGAGCTTTTTTGAGCATAAGGTGAAGGAACTCTCAAGAATTTAAATAGCTAATAAATGCATGTCTGCCCATCATTTATATGCCTCTGTAGGCTCTCACAACCCTTACAGCTGTATTCAATTGCCCATGAGCTTGTTTCCAATGGTAATTCCTCCCACAAGATACTCAGCTGAAGCTGAGAGCTGCGGAGGCTGTATTTAAAATAGAAATAGCTACACCCCAGCTGCACCTGGATACTTCAAGGGTTCTGGGTTTTGTGCTCTGTCACGGTGCTGACACAGAGAACAAGGAGAAGGCATTTTTGGAAGCTGTTACTGGAGTTCAGTAGTACAAGAAGGGACGTATGTAACCTCAGAGGCAAAGAGGAGATGCTGCCTCAAAGATTCAGCAGATGTTGCCGATGCTGAACATTTCAGCTAGTGGGGTCCGTTCAAGACTCCGCTTTAACAGTTAGTATGGAGGTGGTGGGATCAGGCTGCTACAGCTTCCTTGCACTCATGGGGGCCTCCTGTGTCCTTGGAGGAGCAGGAGAGCAAATATGCTTTTATCTCCTCTCTTACATAAGTTTTAAACAGTCCATTTGCTATGTGACAGTAAAATAGCATTCAATAAAAATTAAACCAAGAGGTTCCAAACCCTTCCCGTGAAACAAACGCAAAATTACAACATTAATATACACCATCACTCATCTGTGTGGGTTTATGAAGCTTTTATCTTTGACTGAAATTCCTACAACTTCCTCGAGGTGGTACCATGGGCACACTAAACTATTTCCTAGTCCTATGCATTTAAGATCCAGAAGATAACTGAATAGAATTTGCGGTGTTAATTCCTCAGCCACGTTCTGCAGCAACCACGCACCTGGGTGCAGTAGGAGAAGGGTTTTCTGCACGCTGGGCTGCAGTGACGAACTTCAGCAGGCTTGGTCTGAAGAGCACACCCTCCTGGAAAAGAAGTTACTTTCCAAAAAAAGAGTGCTTTCAAGGGTATGTTGTACAATGGTTTTGACTTGGATCACCATAGAGTAAGAAGTGCATGCTTGCTTATTTTATATGGTTAAATACTAGTCTATTGAGCTCATTTGCATAATATCTGTAGGCACCACATTAATTAATTTGCCTTAACAAGGCAGGGAATTATTATCATACCCATCTTGTTAATGGAGAACAGAGACATTCAGATTTAAGCAATTTGCCCCAGGCCACACAGGAAGTTGGGGACAGAATCAGGAATTAGATGCAGATCTTCTGTGTCCTCATTAACGTCTTATCTACATAAAAAGATATAATACACTTAACGCCTTAGCCCATCCTCACTTGGGGAACTCTGCCTCATAGCAATAAAAAAAAAAAGTGTTAATGAGTTCTTAACTACTTGGCAACCTTTGCACATAAAACTTTTGTATATTATCTTAACTAGTCCTTATAAATAGAGCTAGATAAGAACATCTGCATTTTCTTTCCTGCTCTCTCCTCATTCATCCTCTGCATACTGAGAGAGATCCTGCGGATGTGCGAGCCCTTTGCCTTTGTCAATCTCTCGTGGAGCTTCAAAGTGCTGACCATGGATTTCGCTTTTCATCCTGTGCAGGCAGAATTTGTAGGTCACAGCACCAGCAGGAATCTCACAGTCTGAGTGATCTGAGATTCCTGTCTGTTGAATAGAAGGAGAGTTACAGAAGCTGGGCTCTCTACCATCACACGTGATTTTCTCTTCTCCCCTGTTGCCGGAAAGTTGCACTAACAGCTGTACAAGGCTGCCTAGGCACACCAGTTACTGTACGTGCACTCGTGTCTTCCTGTGGCCAACACAACAGTTGGGGTAAGTCGCCCAAAGGCTCTCATGCAATGACATGCGTGATGGTGACCTGACAGCAGGGCTGGTGAGTTCCCACCTGTCTTTCCCACACATAAACCTGAACTGAAATTCTAGAGGAATCGGGAAAGAAGGCTGTCCGAGCAACTGATACAGAAGAACAACTTGTATGAAGACTTTCCATTCATAATTGTGCATGGCAATTTGGGGCATACCTGTGACATTTATTCCGTCTGAGCGCTGGCACCACACTGTGCGTACATTGTCTCGCCAAAGGCTGGTTTTCCAGAGGTAGTCATAACACTTCCCTCCTGCAACGTCAATACCAGTTAGTCTTCGCATTGCAACAAATTCAGAATAACCTCTTGAATAAAAGAAACTCTGGCAAGGCTACCTGAGCAAGGCCGTGTCTCCACCACTTGTCCGGAGCAGCTCTCCGGGCTCTCAGGGGACTGACCTACAAATGCCCGGGATCGAGCCTGGCGACCCGTTGTCTCAAAGCTCCTGCCCTCGATGCACGTGAGCTCGCAGGAGCTCCACTCCGACCACTCGGTCAGGTGGCAGTCACCTGCACACGGAAAGAATAAATCACAGGCTTCCCGAAGGAACCAGCCTTAGAGGATTAAGGACAAGCTGCGTACAACAGCTTTAACAGGGAAATAACCTCAGTTTATCACCCAATAGTATGCATTATTCAGATTTTCTGCTTCGTGGGGAATCTCATTTTCTCCAAAAAGAAAGTCTTTTTCAGGTGATCTAGAAACAGCAGACTGAGCATTTACGTGATTTGCTGAAGTACGAATTCTGACTGCGGCAGCTGCCAGTACTCAGCTATGCAAGCCTCTCCGTCTCGGAAAGCTATTGCAGACGGCAGCGTCGTGTGACTTTCAAAAGTCTTTACCTGGGCAGGGCACGGAGCACGGTAACTGCAGCACGGTCTCTTTCAAAGGCAGCTCGGCACATAATGCATTTTCCACTGGTTTGGCTGTAGCAGAAACAGATGCGTCATGCACTACACAGGTGAGGTTGCGCACTTGCAATCCATCTCCGCACTGCCCACCCTAGGAAATGACAGAGGGGAACAGAGACACACATTGCTGGCATTACCAGATGGCAGAAGAAATACACTTGATTCCACCTGTAAATAAAGACTTCAAAGATATAAATCCAGTTTCTGGACTGCAATAGTATCCCCAGTTACGGGAAGATAGATGGAGATCTTTGTAAGCAGCGCTACAGAAGCTCAGAGACAGAACCACGTGGAAAAATGTGTATAACCAAAGAGGGGAGAGAGAAGAGCACGCAAGTCCTTTCCTTTCCATGTCTGGGAGGTCCAGGAAGGAAGGAGTCACCAAGCAGATGGGGCAGAGCTCAGGCAGGCCCTTTCCCTGGTGCAGCAGTGAAAAATAGCAAATGTGAAGAGCACGGCTTCAGGAGAGCTGGTCCCTTCCCACGTGGCAAAACCTTGAATCTCCTAGGAGAAGAGGTGGGTACCATAAAAGATGCAAAAGGACTGTTTTGGCTTCTCTAAAGCAGCCAAGGGCAGAGCCTGCCCATAAGCAAGGGACATTTGCCTTCACCTCCTTTGATGACACAGCCCAGAATGAGCAATTAAATGCTTTAAACTCTGCAACAGCAAAAATCCTTCTACGTCTCCAATTAGGCTGCGAGGATTAACGTGCACTAGGATGTTTGTGTAATTTCTTAATTGTGCAGGGAGTTTCTGGTTCTGAGGTGGAGACATCGCCAGCCTTACTGAAATGTCATCTGAAGCCAGACCCAGCTTGTTAGCATTGAATCCAGTTTGAACAAGCATTAGGTGGCTCCATCCAAGCCACTCCACGCTCTTCAGTCCGGTTCTGAAACACTCAGTAATACCCCAAGCCACTTGCTGAAGACTTCCTCTACCTGAAAATCAATGTTGTTTGGTTAACCCAGTGATCAAGGGCTGAAGATGCTGTGAGAAATGATGCCCCGAGGCTATTTCTAGAGGGTGGTATTGTTTCATTTTCTTCTGAAAAACAGAGCTGCGGTGATGTTCGAGGCACACACCTTAAACCTGCGTGATGCTTTATGAACATGCATCTTAAGCCTTATGGAAATAGCACTTTACAAAATTCAGTAAATAAAGCTCAGGAAAGAGGATGAAACATTTCTTTTATACAACCAGGGGAAATGCTACTTTGAATCACTGGGCAGTAGATTCTTTTAAAGTAATGGACTTCATCTGCAGAACAGAATGGCTCCTACCAAGTACATTTATTCGGCAGTATGCTTGATAGCAAGAATCTCAAGAATGGCTCTCCTGTAAACATGTGGCACCATTTTCATTTTCTCTACACCTTTTCTGTTGCTGACGCACAGTGAAGTAGAAATAGAAGCGTAACTATTTGGGTTTAGAGCAGTTGCTAATCAAAAGCATCTTAGAGAAATATTAGTGTAGATTTACCATATGCAGCCAGATTTCAAGTTTTTAACACCATGTTTCATTTTAGTCAGTATGCAACTTACTGTTCTAAATTACTGTTTCACCCCTGAAACCTCTATAGCGGCCTGAGATTAATGGTGTGTGAATAACTCATGCGGCTGTCAATTGGGTTAGAGTTCTTAGAAATTGCTGGTGGAAACAGAATTCAATGTGGAGAAAATTCCCCGGGGAAATGGGCACTAATCAAACTGCAGTCCATTCGCAGCTCAGCGAAGTGGCTCAAGGAACGGCTGAGGATTATTGGAAAGGACAAAAAAATTGTGAAGATACTTGTTCTTTTACAAACAATACATAAATATATATTTCTATACATATCAATGTATTAATAGTTATGTAAATGCAGACACAAATAAAAAGAATAGATTAAAAGAACACATTTTCGGTAATCTCCATTATAAAAGTTAGCATGCCTCAAAGCAACATTCTTCATCCTTCTATCATGAAATATTGGCAATATATTCATATTTCCAATATTTAGAATAAGTAAGTAAATATAAATCATGGACTCTCAAATAAATCCAAAAATAAACGTTAGCTTTTTAACAGTGTTTTCCACTTTCTTGCTTTCATCCAAGACCAGAAATGCATTTTTACAATGAATTGAATGCATTTAAAAGATACAATGTCATCCTGTCATTTACAGAGGAAAATGACACTGGGCTTTCTTGATATATTTGGCAAGGTCATAAGCAATGCAGGAGCAATGCATTAACTTTCTTATCATCCTAAAAATTATTCATGTCCCCAAAATTATACATTTGAAGACCTAATTAATAGGTGTGGAATCAGTGGAAATTTGCTGCAGTAATGGCACAATGAGGATTCGGTGAGTAGCTGCTAATCAGAGGAGCATTGCCAAGGAGATGATCAAATATTCAAAACTCTGGGGATCAAATCTGTATTGTAAGTGCTCTTCCTTGGGAGGTGTGATGATCTGAGGTTTGCACAGATTTAGCCTCTGCCTTTCGAGTCACAAGCTCCTTGCAGGAAATATGCAGGGACTTGACTTCCAAAGGGTCCAGGTCCATTTGAATTCCAGAGGTCCAGGGATTTGACTTCCAGAGTTTCATGGTCCGTTTGGCTGCACAAATTTCTACATTGACCCTTTGGATGATTCAGAAAAGCCCCTGGGTTCCCTAAATACAGTCATTCTGGAGGTACGGCCCCTCCAGGAGCACCTGCACAGAGCCTCTACGTCTCAGCCCTTCACCCCAGGAAGGGTTCTTAGTCTTCTTATGAATGTTAGGCAGATAGTGCTTGATAATGCCTAGCTGCTTGGCTTATATTCTGTTAATGGAAAATTTGTGAACTCTGTCATTCACTGCTAATATTTTCCTTTTTTTTTTTTCACTAATCAGTGTAAAACACTTCAACTCCAATGAGAAAATGATTAATGTAATGCAACCCTTTAAGATTAGGTGTATTGACCATTTTCCAGGTTCTGCACCCCTTTGAATGCAGCAGAAATGCCCAGGTCCGCTGGAGGGGTGCCTGTGACATGTGCCTGGAGAGCAGTGTGCTGATTTACATACTGCGAAAACCAGCAACACAAAACACTTAGCAGGCTCTACTCCTAAACATGCACACACCTTTAATTATTCACATGAAGTCAATTTAACAGTCCTTCTACAATTAAGAAATGCAGTCTCAGTTATCTCATAATACAAGGAAGAAATATTTTAGCTTTATAATTAATTGTCCTGTTTATATTACCCCAGGAAAACTTTTTCACGATATGCATTTTGGTCTTACCATATGATGTATTTACCTTCTTTAACAAAGCATCCTTGAAAACCGTGACTTCTGAAAGCTTTCTTTAGGAAGTACATGTAAGCTTCTTTTCCAGAAAAGCACAGGAATAAATCACCTTGTATTTATGAACTACATTTAATTCCAAAGAACCTCATTAAAGAGAGCTGAACATCAAAAAAAAAAAAAAAAATCTTCTCTCCAAAACAAAGCAAAGGGGTGAGAAACTACAACACAGTAATTTAAGAAGAGAAGCAGGCTCTATCTCACTGCAAGCACAGGATGATATCTGGCTTAGAGGAGGCTGTGATTACTTGCTCTGAGCTGAAATTTAGCTGGGTTCTGGATGGTGCACATTTTTAATTTCCATGATGTGCTATTTTTCTGGAATATGCTAGGGCATTAATTCAGCTTCCCTACTAATTCTTTTATCACCTATGTTAGCTCCTATCCTTGAAAGTCTTGTCCCTAATGTTTAGCAGAATTTGCTTACCTTTGCTGGGCAACATATCAGCTGAGGATGTTATACATAAATAAATACCGCATGCAGCATACACAAAGACCATATTCATATCTTTCCTTAGCTGCAATGAGTTGTTGTTTAGCACAGGAACCAAGGAGAAAGGTGACCCTAAAATATATTTCCAGTTCTGTGATCTTGGGCTGTCCAAAGGCTGTAACACTCCACATTTCATTTACAAAAAGCTGGGGAAATTCCAGGTATCTATTCTGCTGCCTGCAGCATTTGCTACAGGTCCATCGACTGCACCCAGACATCGAGCAGACATAGAGGGCAGATCAGAAAACACAAGGGATGTGTCTTCACTTCCATTACTGCCTTCAATTTTCTATATTTGACAGTCTGGAGAAGCAGCCACAGACCTGCGCAGAGGTCCCATGCCCCAGGATGGGGCAGGGCGATTCTCCCACCTGCACCTCAGCTAAGACGGCTCTCAGCAGCCCAGGCAGGCTCCATTATGTCTGGGAAACTGCAACGTGAAAGATTCCTGTCTGCTTAATCTGGGTTACCAATTTATCCGGTTTAATATAGGAAACATGATCTAACAGCTAAGGAGAAAAGAAAAAGTATAGGGGGAAAAAAAATCAATTCAAGCCAGATGCGAGTCAGTGGCAGGGAGAGAATGACGGCCGCGGTGCGGAGTGTGTGGGGACCTGAATCCAGCCAGTCCCAGGTTGCTACAAAGAAAGTCACGCTGCAGGGAAAGTAAAAGCCAGCATTTCATACAGCAACACTAGTGCACTGGAGACCTTGCAGAGGAAGACCTGCTATATGGTACTTAAAAAAAAAAGATAAAATAGATGAAGCTCTGGAAACCAGGCGTATCTATTTTCTTGTTAGAGTTACTTTATATAATTAAATTATAGGTCACCATGACTATGCTTGCTCAAGCACATTTACCCCACAAATCTTCTTTAGTACCTCTATAAGCTCACAGTGCTTGAACCCGGACCGCCGTAAATCGCCGCTGACGGCCAGGAGATCGCGCGCGCAGGTTTACGTTCCTGAACTTCCCGGCCTTAACACGCCTCTTAAACCTAAATCAATTCCGCCGCCCCATCCCCGTTTCGGCGGCAGCAGGCGTGGACGCGAGCCCTACCTGGAGTCTGCAGGGCGACCAGGGGCCGAGCCGCCAGCCGTAGCAGGGCTTCACCGGGCAGCTTCTGTGCTGGGCGAGCTGCGCCGGGCAGGGCCTGCCCTCGCCCGCGGCCTGCAGGAGCACCGCGCGCCCGCGCACCATCTGGCCTGGCGGGGAGAGGAGACATGGCGCGGTGAGAGACGCCCGCAGGAAGGAGCAAAGGCAGATTTGGGGGCGAGAAGGGAGGTTATCGTTATTACGGACTCGTTTCACACCCATAAACGAAAAGCCATTTTTAAAAAACGACACAAAGCGATTATTCGGGAAGAGTATTTAGACGATACGGATGCAATTGCCAAGCCTTCTGCCCCGTGATGCAACCACTGATATTTCTGAACACGGTTTTGTACGTTTTCCAAACACGTTATTTGTTTGCACAACACATTTAAATATTTGACTAAATCCTGATTATTAAATATGGCCAGAAAATAATTCCTACGGAATCATCATTTCTAACATTGTCCATTCAATATGTTTCCAGAGATTTTTAACAAATGAAATTTCCTTTTTATGACCAATTATGTGCATCTAATTTGAAAACTGCAAACACTCTAATGGCTATTACCATCCATAACCACTTCTGCCATTTCCATTAAAATCCTATTTATTATTGGTGAAAACTTCTTCAGCTACTGAATAGAAAAAGCAATTACGTTACTACTTTTGAAATAATAAAACTGAATACATTCATTAAAGTTACAGCAATTCCATTTCCTTCTCCTTTGCTGTCCATTTACGTCCAGGAATGTTTTCACTCAGAATGATTCAATTAGAATCCGGGCTCCAATTAAAAAGAAAAGTGAAAGCAGCCCTTATGCAATGCAATGCATGAGATTGTGCTATGGATAAAATTTCTGCCTCGCCTTTCAGTAGATGGGGATTTGAGAGGCAGTTAAAAAAAAAAGGAAAAAGGACTCGGTAATAAGAGCGCACACATGCAACGAGACAGATGCAGGCCGTAATTGCTAACTCCCTGAGAAGGAAAGGGAGGAGGTTTTGCGGGGAAGCGCTCCGCTTGCATGGCAGTCATTTAGCTGCAGTCTGGAGCACAGGTGAGTCCGTGCTGGAAGCAAACACCCCTGCAACGTGGGGATGCCGTGATAGTCAGCCAGAGCCTGCTCGCAGCGATTTATGGACGCGCTCTTTAATTAACTGTGCTGCAGCTGTGCTTAGGGTACGTTTCTAATAGCAGCCATCGTGAATGTCTACAGAGCAGGGTTTCCCACAAAATTTTAGGAACTAAAAATTAAAAGCTCACTCGCCTGAAAAATGTACTGACATATCTTAGCGAGCTCTCTTACCTTTCCAGTGCTCTTCCCCTGTTCTGACCCATTGAATTCCATTTTTAAACCCATTTAAACCAATTTTAAGACTTTTTCCTTTTCCAGGTCTAATCCTCTGGACCGGGGGAGTTTGTAACAGAAGTGATGATAAAAGCTCTTATCCACATGGCTGTGCATTCAGCCATCACAGAATCAGATACATTAGGAGGTGGAAAAATCCCACCGGCTGAGAGGAAAGGAGAGGTAAGAACTCCTGCGGTGCACCAGGCGCCAGAGCCGGGAGGAAAGCTCCTGGTCCGCTGATGGTGCTCGGGGTGTATTAACGTGGAGGGGGGCTGCACAGTGCCAAAATGCATCGTGTCACAGCACCCTGAGGGAGAGCAGGTGGCTCATAACTGGTCTTTGATAAATCTGCGCTGGACTGAATTTGTCCGATTCTTCTCGTTTCTTGAAGCGACCCCCGAGAGGTGGGGCACAACAGCAACGCTCCCTCTGCTCGCACTGAGGTTTGGGCAATGCGCTCCAAAAGGCTAAAGGAGGCAAACTGGAGACAGTCCAGAGAAAGGCAACGCACATGCCAAGGTATTTGTAAAACAGGAAAATCAAAGGCTAAGGGAAGTGATTTTGCTTACCCCAGAATGGGAAGACATGAGAACCAGCCCCTGGCATGCAAAAGGTTGCTGCAGCCAGCAGCGATTTGCAGTTCGTAAAAATTAGGCCAGTTGTTAGGATATAGCTTTGTGGATTCTGGGGACTGGTTAGCGATGGAAAGGGCTCTTTGGGAAAGCATGGGAAGCCTGTGGGTGTAAGGGTTTGGGGAAACAGGGACGGGGGTGCCCTGGGGCAGCAGCTCAGTGCTGAGCCCCTGCAGGCACCGGCTCTGAAATGGCAGCGGCAGAAATGGACCGCTTGGAGATTTAAAAGATCTGATCTCCTTAGGAGGGGCTGGAAACCCTGAAGTATTCATCAAGCTACTTTAATTCAGGACATAATTTCCTTTTATGCTCTCTGCTTTACAACTTTCTAACAAAACGTAAATGGGAAGATCAATGAACAAAACCCATGATTTTACTTTTAAGAGGAACTAACAACCATTCTGTTTTTATTTACATTTTGTTTTCCTGCAGTCTGTTATCCAAAACTTTTAAATTCACTCCATTCACAGTGGTCAGCTGGCGTCTGACTTGCTTCTCTCTCCACCACTTTCTTTCTCTACTGTAAATAAATCATTAAAGAAATAAATTTTGTCTAAGAAATTTTGTTGAAATCTCCCTTGGGCACAATCACTGCAGTGAATTTCTTAAAGCTCTATTGCTTTTTTTTCCTCAATCCATAAACATTATCTAGGTGCTCCATTGCCGCTCAAGTAGCAGAAAAACTCCACCTGTCTTTACTTTCTAAATACCTTATTTTTTACTGCCTATGGAGAAAGGAATCTCACTGCATCTGAAATTCATTTCCTTTTAATGCAAACGCTGGTATAGACAAAGCAATCCTAGTTATTTCTTTAATCTCCCAATTAATTTTACCTTAATTTTCCAATGAATTAGCCGCACATTTGTTTCCTCCGCTCTGCAACATTAAATGGTATGAAAATTAAGACAAAATGTGTGCTGAAAATTGGAAATAACAGGTATTTACTTGGGGGTATTTACACGGCAGTGTGTTCAACCCTAGGTAACTCAGGTAAACCCCAAAATTTATCTGATGAGGTCACTTTTGTAAGTGACGAGGCACAGGTTTAGCTGGTTTTATACTATTTAGCATATCTGTTGGACAACTTGAGAGAAATCATCCAGGACCAGAAAACGTTTACTTAGAAAAATACAACAGCCTTGTGCATTCATTTGCCTCAACAAAGGAAAAACAGCGTGCTGGGAGTTACCTTTCTCCAATCTTTATCCGTGATCTTTTCCAATAACTTTGTTTCAGGCCTTGGGAACATCATGCATTAACACAGTACCATACATCTTTTCCTAACTGCACAGCGACTGGTATGAGGACCCCTGATATATAGCACTACACCAGCATAGAGCCCGAGCCAGCACCCAGAGCAGACGCTGCCCAGAACCACAGCTGCAAGAGGCAAATATCTGTTACACATCTCTGCAGGCTCAGCGCAGGCAGGCAGGAGAGATCTACTTTACTCATCATCATTTATAAAAATCAATATATTCGCCTTTGGCTGCTGTGTACCAGAACCATACGAGATGTCAGTGCCACGTACACAGCAGCACAGGATCATGTTTAAATGCATTGTTCCATAAAATAAAACCTGAGCAAGAAAAAGGTACTATCCATTAAAATACATCACAGCAGACCAAGTTACTGGAAGAGACGGACAAAATAAAAATGTTAGCAATGTTGCTTAAGAAACACATGAAAGCATACATCCAGCAACACTAAATTTTGATCTGAATGATATTTAAATTATGTTTCCCTTTGAAGTCGCTTATGGTACTTCAACCGGCCCTTCACATGCTCTCTAAGAAAAGCCAGAAAAGCAGAATATTATTTGGAGTGAATGAGGAAAAGAGTGGAGCTAGTAACAGCACATGCAGATGATTTGCTGTGAATTATTTCTGAGAAGTGTGCATTTAAGTCCTACATTTTAGCTTTATCAAAAAGCAGGCAATTATTTATTTGGCAAAAGGAAACAGAATCAGTGTTTATTACAGCCTATTCCCACGGCTCGTTTATTGTCGTCCTTTGGTTTTCTGTGTCTAATTTGAGGTTTAATCCTATTCTCACAAATGCCAATGAGAAACTCATGGTGATTTTGAAGGTATTGCTGTGTGGGAACATTCAGGTGGGAAACTCACACAACATTCATCTGTGAAGTACCACCTGTAGGTGAGTACATAATTAATGACTTCTCTATTATTACTATCGTTAAGTAGTATCCAATTGGAACATAACGAAGAAGCTAGCAGGAAAGTGGCTCAGTTCTTACTGTTGGAACCACACAAAGGCCACAGCTGCAGGAATGGTGCTCAGGTGCCTCCATCACGTGTGACTGATATCAATGTTTAAAGCTGATTTCACAGATGCTTATCTTCTGTAGGTTCACAGAATAGTTATCTCCAGCTTTTGAATTGCATATCTACAGCCCGATCTAGCCAGTTTTCTAGCTAGCTATATAACAGACTTTTGTTCTTTGTGGACCAGAAGTGTTTGCACTTGACCCTGTGGTTTAACTATCTTTAATGTGGTTTGACACCTACAGCAAGGGCACTCACAGCAACAGTTGAGGTCGACTTCTGCAGGGCACTGGTATTTTCAGCTGGCTCAGGTCTCTGCAGAAGCCCAGCTCAGACTTAGGACATGAAGAAAGTATGTGCTCCTTAAATGCATTAGAAAGCACCAGGCCTTTAACCAATCTTCAGGATTTGGACAAGTATTTCAGGATCAGGAATAGGAGGCATACCTCTACTTGAGTAGTAGCACATCCCTTGCAGACTACGTAATGCGAGTGCTCAGGATAAAAAGACCTTCAGGCATTACATAGGATGAGCTGCTCTGTTAGTCATACTAAAAACCATAAAGAAGTTACAACCTGCTTTTGCACATGTAACTCTGTTTATTTTAGTAAGTGATTGAACACTCAAAAAAAATTTAAGTTCATTCAGCAAAATCCATCTAAAATGGGTTTTGAAGAAAAAACAAAATTTGGAATTAACAGTATTTCTAGTGTGTCATTAAAACACTATCTATGAATTATTCATTTATGTTGAGAGAATACTACTTCATGAAAGGGTTAAAAATTCAGCAAAGAAAGAACACCACTAATCCAAATATTAAGCTTCCCCTGTAACATGCTTTGATCTCTGAAATCCATCTGAAGGGATCACTTTATGGAAGTTAAGAACTTTTTTCTTTTTGACCTTAAGTGAACTCGATTCAAATACACATTATGGCTCCTGAATCTCCAAGCCATTACCTGTATATGCGATGCACATTACAAGCCTGGGAAATAACGTCATGAGCCTATTTTGAATATAACTTTCAATGCATTTCCTCATGATAACACTGAAAATTTTCTTTAAATCATATGGCAATAAGAAAGGCCTTAATTCTTTTACTTTTTATATGTAGGTAAGCATTATGAGCTACAGAAAACCATGCTAAAAATACTGGAGTAATAAAAATACTGAGGGAGCTGTGGTTACAGGATGGAAGCAGAGGCACATACTAAATCATGAACCATATTCTTCCTGTTTTTTTCTTCAATCTAATATAGTTATGTTCCTAAAAGTAACTTCCTCAAAGGATTTTTATTTACTTACTTATCTATTTATCACGAATCCTGTAACTCCCTAGCGTTTCTGCTAGCTCTGAGCACTCCCTGTGTCTCAGGGGTTAATGTTTCCTATGACTGAATTCTGAGAGTTTAAATTAATTACTAAAATAATCCTTCGGGCATCTATCTACTTGTTCCCTAAATTGCATTATTCACTTTGGAGTACTGTGAAAAGAGCCTGCTCTGTCTCCAAAACCCTGCACCTCGGGAACTTGAGTGTGTCCACGTCTGAAGGGCTTGGTGTGAACCGGAGTGCCTGGCCTCTGGTGTAAGCAGGGCTGGGGGTGCCATCCACAACAAATTTTGTGGCGTGGGGTGAACAGGGCAGGAGGGTAGGTGTGGACTCACCGCCAGCACCACACGTCTGGGAGCACTGTGACCAGGCTGACCACGCTGAGAGCCGGCAGTCCACCACGCATCCCACCAGGCACTCGCTGCTCATCTCCGTGGGCTTCTCCAGGCGACGCTGTCGGTGAGCAACAAAACACACACGTTAAGCCTTAAGAAGCCCCGGGGCGACACTGTGCCGCGTCGGGCATAAAATTAGGAAAATCAAATTAATCTTTGCCCATTTCCCCACGGCGCGTGGCCTTGCTCTTCACCTGCTGGCAGTGCCGCGCGCTGACCGTCCGCCCATCGCTGCGCACGCAGCTCAGGAGCCGCCTCCTAACTCCTCGCCCGCACGTCGCGTTCTCGCTGAGCTGGCACGTGCTCCAGTCTGCGGGCACAAGACAAAGGACTCGGTATGGCAGGGCACTGCTGCAACTCACTTCTTACCTCTATGAACTCGGCACGCGAGTCGTCTTCTCCCAGTCCTTGGCTTCACCACGTTAGCTAGTATCAAACCCAAGAAGAAAACCCACAAAAGAAAGTCGCTCTTAAATAAGAGCAGGTCTCCAATGAGAACTTTGTTGCTTCACGCTCAGATATCCTTCAACAAAACCGGTACATCCGAGGGCACAGAACACTGTTAAATGCTGATAAAGTGTGTCAATTAAACCCAGCTGGCGCATTTACAGGGCTGTATTGTCTGAAGCAAAATTTCACTTTGATAGCTGCGGAAGTTTCTGACAAGCAACTATAATTTCACCTATTTCTTGTCTCAAAGCAAAAGCTTTCCATTATTTGAATGAGCTCTAATACTCATGAACTAAAAACAGTATTACTAGTAGAAGAAAATTCTGGCCAAAATACAAGTAAACTAAAACAAGCTATAAAACACCGTTTAAAATAAGCAGAAACCAACACAACTACAATTTCCATACACCAAAAACGAATCGGGAGCATACAAGAGGAAAACCTATTACTTTGTGTCTTCCTCCTTTGATAAACATGAACACACAACTGATCTTCATTTCTTAAATATGATCATAAATAAAAGGCATCATCATCATGCTGTCTGTGCTTCTAGGGATTTCTTTCAAACAGGCTCGGTTTATACTCAGATATTACATTTTCTCCAGCTCTATTCTCCCTTCCCACCAGCCCACAAATTCACCTCAGATCTTCTTTTAGGATTTTTTCTCAATTATCTGAGCTAGTCAAAACAAAAGAACTTTTTCTTTCTCTTTGTTAGTTCATTTGAGACATATCTAACTACTTCTGACTAAGGTGCTAAACAATGTATTTTGTTCTCAGTATCCTGTGCCCACCCATATAACCTCTTTTGCCTTCAGATCAGACTGTTTTTGGTATTATTGCCTTCACTGGGATCACACCGATGTTACAACCTCCTGACCCAGCAAAAACATGACATCCCATTTAGTTGTTTTATTTCCAGCATGCCTGCAACGTTAACTCAACTACTAAAATCATGGATTTACCCATTGACCTGTGAAAATGTACATATGTAATTAACGTTAGTGAAATTCATGATGTTTACAAGTAATTCTTGTAATGTCAAGGCTTTAACCAACACAACAAGCAAACATAACTAAAAACACAACTGGAGAAAGTCTTTAAGGAGCTGGGTCTTTTATGCAAAGACACTTAGAAAAGCAGAACATCAGCTTAATGTGCCTTGTAATTGGTGTCCCTTCCTGCAGAGAAGAGATTGGAAAATTATACCTACCTGTTAGATTGTATTGATATTGGAAGCAATTTTGGTTAAGAATACATGGCTTCACTTGCGAATCTTCAGGGCAGGGCTTGGTATTGACAGAAGACCTCAGCACTTGTCGAGTTCGGGTTTGCACAACGTTTGGATCACACACCTGTACACAAAAGGGATGGACAGTGCAAGAGACTCTAGTAAATCACACAGACACTGCTGCGGCCGCCACATGCAAGCACACGGCCACACTGAGTGTGAGATAACCATGCTGACAACAAGATGGGGTGACTTTTCAAAGCCTGTGATATATGCCAATGTCGGGCTGCCTATAATCCAGGATTTGTGTGCTCACATTTTAACGTGAGTATGAGCCAACGAAGGCCTGTTTTCAGTTGTTCTGGTGCATCACAACCACTGTAAATGTTTGTTTTTACCAGCCCTCCATCCTTATATTTTTTGCTTTTCATTTTGGTAGCGGACTTAGCAATAGCGACCAAATGCTTCCAGCCTCACAAGGAACATCCCCTTCTTGTAGAGGACAGCACCTGGTCATCCCCACAAATCTCCTCCTGCTTGCCCCCAGCAGCACGAGAGACATCTCCGAAGGCACACGGAGGCACCACCCAGCTCTGCCTTTGCATTTCTGAAGTTTTTCCCCTGGTTTACTTAATCTGGAGATGTAACATAAGCATTGGCTGGGACACGGGGAGCACCGTGCTGCTGCCAGTGTCCCCAGCCTGGCTGTCACGTCCCCATCTCGTGCTGAGGAGAACAGCCTGCCTCGGGAGGACGGAGTCACAGCGCTGCAGATTAAATGCCTGTGGCACCAAGCAAGGCTAATTGGTGGTGAGGAGCACTACAGACAGCTGTTTTGTCTCATTAAACGAACTCATAAAAAAGTATAAATAGGCTTGCTCTGAAGCCAGGGTGATTATGGGAATACGTAATAGCCATTTGGGCTTGTAAGGCTGGGAGGGAAAACCAGCCCCAAGGATGTGGGCTCTGGCCCACCGAGACTCAGCAGAGGTTTCCTACAGTCCCCCAAAGCGGTCATGGGCAATTGAGAGCGGTCCCAGCGAACCTCATGGCAATGAATCCCTATTAAATAAATCCCTATTATCCAGAGCCATTTACTGAACAAGATGACCTATTTAATTCCTAACAGTCTCTCATTAGGAACGAAGATTGCTCAGGAACAGCAAAGTAAACCAAGAAAACAATGCATGTAGAAATATGTTTTCATAACTGCTTGGGAATTTTAAACACGATTTTTCTAGAGAGTATTTTAAATACAAAAAACAGCTAACAGTTTAAAGCCACAGGCTTATTATTATGCTACTAATTGCTGGCAAACACAGAACCCTGCATGGGTGAAAGTATGGATAATTTTCGTATTGTGAATATTAAAGAGAAATGTCATGGCGTTGCAGCATAAATCTAGATCTCAGACTGCTGTAAACTGGATTAGTTGCACAGATGACAGCATAACTAAACAGAATAAATACCAGGATAAATAGGGAAAAGGTCTGGTCCAGTCTGAAAACTGAATTGTCAGGGCCTATTTTCCTTATGTGTTTACTATGTGAAGGAAATTTTATTATGTCCTCATTGCTGACAAACACCTTGTCAAATCATTTTAAATGGTAATCTTATTTGAATATCCATGCTCATCTAAAATAACTAATTGTTCTCAATTATCCAAAAATTAAACCTGTGCTAAGTGTTTACCAATTGTTTACTGCCTTTTCCACAACTAATCTGATTGCTCATCCTCACAATGAAGACTAATAACTTAAATGATTTGCCAATTGAAAAAAAAAATCAAAGAAGGTATCTCAGTAGCTACTCCTAATTAATGTTTTTCTGCAGTATGTTACCAAAAGGGAAAAAAAAAATCAATGAATGTTGTGAAGGAAGTTAAATTTGTGCCAATTCCAAAATACCTGCCTTTGCTCCCTTTCAAAATAAGAACCTGTAGACAGAAATTATGCATAATTTATAGATAAATAACTGCTTTTAATAAAAAAGTATTTTCCCCCTGTCTAGCCTGCATCCTGTTCTGCGTGGTTACAGGGCACTGATGCAGCACTGCACTGCGTGGTGCACGCAGTCACACAGCCACCGAGATGTACTGGCTAGCCAGACAATTTTCCCTCTCAGATGTCCTTTAACAGTGAAGCAGCCCCGACTCCAACAGGTCGAAGCATATCTTGTGTTTGCCAGGATCCAAACAAACACGGAGTTTACTGCAGCTCTGAAGCTGGCATTCTCACCGCGCTGATGAGCCACCTTGTTCAGAAGCCAGGGCTGATACGATAAGCTACCCACTTTTACCTGTTTTGAATAATAAAGAATCTCTGTAGGAAAAGTGTTCATTTAATCAAGCTGAGGACATGGGAAACATGCAAAAACTCAAAGTCTGCAAACTGTAACTAATATCCTGTAATATTATTTGTTGAATTTCCCTTTACGTCAATTGAGAAGTCAATTTAGTTTTATAATTGATTTTCTGGCCTTACTCTTTCAAGTTAACTATGTAAAAAATTGAACCAAATATTTATGGAACTGAATAAGCAGCAGGAGGGAATGACTTGCAAAGGTAAAGATGAAAGCTGGAATTTTCAAAGGAGCAAGAGGGAGCTGAGTATCCAGCCACCATGGAATCTCAATGGGCTTGGGTGCACAACTCCTGCAGGACCCCACAAAAATCCCAGGCTGGAAAAATTAAATATGTACTGCATGACAAAGAATAAGGAATGGCTTAGGAGACGCGAAGTAGTTAGGTGATGTGAACAGTGAAAATTAAAGAAGAGGGATTATTTCCAGTGGGGAGATACTGAGGGTATTAACAAGAAATAAAGAAGAGAAGCGTGTCAGCTGCATAGCAGGAAGAAGAAATGTCACCACTGCCATCACTAACAGCAGCATGCATCTAGTCCTGAATTTAGATCTTAAAAAATAAAAGAGAAAAAAGAGAAAAAGAGAAAAGAGAAAAAACAATCACCACTGAGTGCACATTACATTTTTAGGAGGTAGGACAGGAACGATATTGCCAGCAATATTACAGAAAAGGCAGGAAAACAGAGTAAAATGATTTGAGTAATTTAAGTAAGCAATTATCACAGAATTAATTAAGATCTGGACAAGTCTGGAGAAGGGGTTAATAATTATTCTTATAAATGAAGAAAATGACAGACAGCTTGACTCTTCAAAAATACTCTTCCATATGAAATAGCAAAGATGCCGCTCCAGTGACAAGTGGAGTTCCTCAGGAGTTGGTATTGGGACCGGCACTGTTTTACATCTTTGTCGGTGACATGGACAGTGAAATTGAGTGCACTCTCAGCAGGTTTGCCGATGACACCAAGCTGTGTGGTGCGGTCGACACGCCGGAGGGAAGGGATGGCATCCAGAGGGACCGGGACAGGCTGAGAGCTGGGCCTGTGCGAGCCTCATGAGGTTCAACAAGGCCAAGTGCAAGGTCCTGCACCTGGGCCGGGGCAATCCCAAACCCGAACACAGGCTGGGCGGAGAACGGACTGAGAGCAGCTCTGAGGAGAAGGACCTGGGGGTGGTGGTTGATGAGAAGCTTGACATGAACTGGAAGTGTTCAAGGCCAGGCTGGATGGCCAGGCTGGATGGGGCTTTGAGCAACCTGGTCTGGTGGGAGGTGTCCCTGCCCATGGCAGGGGGTTGGAACGAGGTGGTCTTTAAGGTCCCTTCCAACCCAAACCATTCTGTGATTCAGACATATACTTCAAGACTGGATCTGCTCTACCCCACTAGGAATGAATGCTTATCACAAGCATATATAAATTTACATATTTTTTTTTAATAAATAAAAAACACTGTGATTCAGCAATCCCTTACTGAGTATCTTCATTTCCAACTCCTCTCTTTCCATTAAGTAAATGTTATACTTTCAGAGACATTATTTTACTTCCTGCTGTTCCACTAATAAATACTACTTTCACTGATCATAGATTAAGCTCTTTATCATTATTTTTACATTAAGTTGGCCATTCCTTCTTGTAAGCAACTTGTTTGTGCTCAGCATCAGCCAATGCTGCTTCTACAGCAGAAACACAAGGAAAGAGGAAAAGGTGCAGCCACCACCACTGTTCAGAGACTGGCAAGTACATACAATAGAAGCATACAATAGTGGGAATTTAATTTTGACTTGTGTTTCTGAGATCATCTCCTTAGAGTCACATATTTATTTTTATGCCTGTGGTTATAAATCCTGTAACCAGGTTCCACAGTTGGAGAATTTGGCATGTAACAACAGGCTTAAATTGGGCATCACAGGAAATCTTCTTGCCCAGACATTGGAAGTCAAGGTGACAGACTTAGATCGAAGTGATTTATTAAGATAGATTTAGACGGTGTCAAAGCCAGGAGACAGTTGAACTGAGCTCAGTGCAGAAGCCCAGGCAGCTGCTGAAGCTCTCTGTATCACGTATGTGCAGACCTCGCTGATTTGTGCTGGGGTCCAGATGGAGCAACTCTTGCATACAGCTCAGGTACAGGAAACAGGAGAGGAAGGTGGGTTCAAATTCCGCCTCTAGCTTGAGTGTAAAAGGCTAGGTCTTGGCTCTGGAGACACCTCCAGCAAACTGCAACGAGGAGAGCTGTGGATAGCTGGCACCTATGCCTGATCTTCCCAGGAAACAAAGGCTCTGCTTTGCCAGGGCGCTGGTACTACCAGAAAGACAGCTCAGTCTTGCTTCTGCCTGGGGATTAGGAGAGCTTGGTATCTGCATGGCAAGTGGAAAAACTTTGTCTAATTTCCGCCTCTATTCAGCATAACTGAAACCTACTTCCTACACCGCCCAGGCTATACATAGATTATAGATTTCTGGATCAAAGGAGGAGGATGAATACGGGTGCTAATTGGCCATAAATATAAGAGAGGAAACAAGAAATTGACATAGCTGTGACGCATGGAAGTAGAAGGTCAGAGGCCTGGACAACTTTAAGGTCAGGCACTAACCAAATTTGGGACTTAAACTTCACAGACTATGTTGTTTGCTGGATTTAGTCTAGATTCTTCCTTGATCATTGTACGCAACGGAGTGTCTGATTCAGGACAGTACTTCCTTTGATATCAGTGGTATGAATAAAATTAATTTCTGGATGGAAGTAATAACAGGCACGTAACTCAGGCCACTCATTAATATCCTACAGCATAAGGACATCATACACAGAGTAAGTTTCTTTACATGTATAAAAAGACTGTCCCAGACATTTTCGGTGTTCTTTTCTATGAAGTGTGAAAAAGTTGAGTTAAAGCCAAGGATCTGTAGACCAGATTATATGAACAACAACAGAAACAAAATATTCTGAGGCAACAGGAGGTACATACCACATTAAGGGAGGAATGAATTGGCATCTTTGCTAAAGGACCACTCACTTCAGAAATTATAAAAGCCATTTTCTTCGTTCTATGGAGGAACTCTTGGCACTATAACTACTGTATTTTTAATATTTCTTTTAGCAAGACACATTTTTCTACCGTGACCACTTGCCACTATTCTAACCTAATATTAAAAGTGAGGGATATAAACATACACAAAGAATGTACCCAGACAATAATAGAACAGACAAAGCACAGAAAGTTTGTTCTGGAAGAGAAGGACACTAAAAAGAATAAAACTGTAAAGTTATGAATGCTAAGTTCTGAGTAAGGGTTGTTAACATATTACACATCAATATATACTATCAGACCTTTTTTGTGATAGATTTAAATAGCTGTCCATTGATCCAGGCTTTCACATGCATCATAGTTGTACAGCACAAAGGCTGTAACCCAGTAGAAAGCCCTTTAAGCTGTTTAATTTATCAAATAGCTTGTATAATGCATACTGCACTATAAATAGCTGGCCACATTATATTTAACAGGCTATTCATAATGAAACATGCAACCTCAAACTAAGGTAAAAATGCGTTGGCAGCAACACGGTTTGACTATTTTTAACATTGCAGTGAACCATTATATTGTTCATGCAGATGTGGCTATTTCAGAACAATTTAAGAAGCCATTTAAAATAATATGAGCAGTCTTTTGAAATTAAAATGCATTAGCGTACATTTTCTTTTTGAGATGCGTCTAAGTTCTGAAACATTACCTGCATCCATATATAACCATTGTTTTTTTAATCATTGTTAAAGATGAACAAAGGTGAATAAAATGAAACAATGAATCTAAAAAAAAAAAATACATCAGTAGATAACTTTTTTTATAAGGCCATCCAAAAAAAAAAATCAAGTCACAGCTATGCATAAGGAGCAGCATATGTTCTTCCAGGAAAGCCTTGGACTGGCATTGTTCTTATCCTTCACCCGAATGAATCATCCCTTGGTCTAGAAATTCAGCTCTATGCAAGCTTCATTCTTCAGTCCAACCTGCATGCTACAGGTCCTCTGCTAAATCTACAGTTGATACCTCCTGAGTGATACTGTAGACTTCAGTAATGCTTGCAATAAGCCACAAAGTTTACAAATGAGTTGTAAATTTATTTTCCAGTTGGCTCAGAGGGAAAGCATTTCCAAACTGTTATGACTCAGACTCACACCTAAGACCAAAGTCACTACACCTGTGAGTCAGCTGTATTGCCTGGTGCCACTTTTGGTATGAGCAGTTATCTGAATACTACACACACACCACAGATTCAAGAGAATAATAAATCAGTTGCTACAAGTCCTGAGCACTGTACATAGCTATTGATCCATGAGGAAAATGCTCACTGAAATAGAGACAGCTGTTCTCACTTGCTTGACATGTAACCTCCTATAATTAACTAATTTCAGACCTCTTAGAATTAGCTGCTAGAAATGCCAACAGCTGAGGCAAACAAGAAGGCCACTCTGATCTGATAGTGGGGCTGTGACTGCTATCCACATAGTAGCAAACAGCTAACAAAAAAAAAAAAAAAAAGAGGTAATTATTTCAGGGACTTGTAGCACAACTCGCATATTAACTCATTTTAAGAATGCTTTGATGAATTCAATTGAAGTCAATTAATTACATTTCCAAGTCAGATGGATACAAAGTCAAGACACTGCAGGTAGTGCATGTTATTCGATCACTGAATATTTAACAGAGATGATAGGATTTCAGTTTCCAGATTGTTTAGCTGGGTCTTTGAGCAATCAAGTGATGATGTCTGGCTGAACACGCTATTGTAGCTGGAACGAATACGAAATCTCTGAAGCAAAATGCAAGTCAATCCGATTTGCTCATGATTTTTTTTTTCCTAACTAACTAGCAAGCTTCAAACTGCTATTTTAAATGCCTTTAAAGCTTGGTATTTAAGTTACATGAATGTTACTTAGCGACAAAGAAGAAAACTTTATGAACCAAAAAACAGTCTTCAATCAGAGAGAAAATCATTCTGAATTTAATTCTTACAATAGAGAATACGAGAGTAATAGGGAAGCTTTAAATCAGTAATTATGAGTTTCTTGAATCCAGTAAAGAGACAGAACCTCAAATGTAACCTCAAGGTATTACATTTCAGACGGCTGCATTTCTGGGTCACAGCAAAGTGCCGTTAGAGGAGATATTAAAATTTATCTTTGTGTAGCAGTGTAAAACAGCAGTATAATCAAGTTGCAAAAATTGCAGTTCAATTGGAAAATACACATAAAAGATTTTTGGTAGTATCTTAAAGTACAAAAGAAGGCCCCAGAAACACCAATATTTAAAAGCAAAAGGAGCCAAAAATGTAAAAGGAATACAATAGATGTTGCATGTTTTTGTAGAAAGAAGTATTGAAGCAAATACTTCCTATTGACAAAGCAGTCGCCACCTTTATGACTCATTGATTTCAACATGATTCAAGATCATTTACTATCCTAAAAGTGGAAAATCCACATGGGAAGAGTATTGCTACAAGATAAAACACTAGTAATAAAGTAATACCCTAGAAAGTATCCAGAGTACAATGACATATTGACAAAAAGGGTAAACTGGCTAATCTAAAAGGCCTTTTTATATTCAGCTGATAAGACTTAGTTATTCTGCTATCAGGATGAATTTATTATCAACACTATAAAATTGGAGCAGAGCACCAAAGTGACTGGAAAAGAATTCTCCCATGGCCAAAATCTTAGGTAAATATCTTGAATCAAAGAGATACTCAGTCAAAGATGATGCTGAAATTGGAGTTGCTCATTTCTTACAAACTAGAATTTGTCAAGTTTCATAAATCCTCTTTATCTCCAGTAAGCCAAACATGGCCAGAGATACAGGAGGATTTCCCAGGATGCTCTTTGGCAGCTGCCTCACAAGAGTGATACGACTAAAGGAATGCCAACTATTTTGATATGAAATGTAAATGTGCTTGAAAAAGAGCAAAAAGGATGCCTGGTTTGTCCTTTTCATTTTGATATGATGTGATCCTGCAAAAGTTTCAGGTTACTTGGGGAAGAAAAAGGAGACATACTTAGGAAATGTATTTTCAGTGAGTACAAAAAGTGCTTTATACATCCTCTGAAGACAGGCATTTGTTTCCAGCTTGGGATGAATCAGAATCCATGCAGGAGTTTATCAACTACAGAGCATCATTCCCTCAAAAATTAAACAGGCAGCCCTAATGAGCTAGAGGTTCTACGTATGCCAACTTACTGATGTGGTTTTTGGGACTCCATGGAAAGAGACAATGCAGGCTGGAGGCACAACAGGTCTGACCAGAAGACTTAACAAGAGATTTAGCTCCAGATGCAAAAAAAAACTCTTATATTTGTGTGTTTATATGTAGGGTCTCCAGGCAAGGTCCAGGTGCAAGCTCTCAGTTCAAGTCAGCGGAGCTACTCGACTGAGAACATGTAACCTTTCCATTAAAGATGAAACTAGAACCTCCACAGACTCCATTGCTTTTGTAACTCTGTTATTGATTGTGTCCACCTGTTTGTGGCCATTCTCCGAGACTGCCTTTCACTGTTGCTGCTCAGGAGGCTGAAGGATGCTTCAATCATCTTGGTGCTGGCAATGCCTCACTCCTGGACACATTATACTCGGTCTCCACTCCAACACACTGGCACCCATGCACAGAATGAACACGAACCACTGCCATGGTTTGGTCATTCTGCACGTATAGCAAAACCCTTGCTTGCCTTGGAGTTGTTAAGCATCTGCAGCATGGGAGGGACTGTGCTGTGTGGTTCTCTCTTAAAACCAAAGGAACACAAACAGCCTGTGTAGCTATAAAAGTGAGACAGCACTGCTGTAAACTCTTCAAAGGGAGGGTTTTATTTGTCCATAAAACTTCAAGCTGTTTATTGTTTCGTATCTGGACAGCACTATTTAAACACATGCTCCATCCACACACAGTCATCTCAGTTTCACAACAAAGCACTGCAGAACAGCTTGTGAAAGCATATTGTTCAGTTAATTGCATTGGCATGCAGGCACCCTCACATTTATGAATTAACATCTACCATGGCAAAAGGATGTACAAGGAGACACAGGGACTGTGGCACTTGTCCCTGCAACTGCCAAGAGCTATGCTGCCTGATGGAGCGCAGCCCACAAGTTCTGGTCATCCCTTCTGTGCTTCTGTGGGCTACAGAGACCTCACCATTGCTGAAAAGGAGTCTTTAGGCAAAAACTCACCATGTCTTAAGGATATTAGAATGTTTAAAGCAGTCCTTCATGACCAACTGACTGCCAATAAGGCATCTGAAAAACACCCACTGGCCTCGAGGATCTCTGCTTTAGTTTACTGCATACTGAAATGAAGAAAATCTGTTTCTGGAAACAAGTTAATGACAAAGAAACAGCCCAACCACAGTGGGACTTTGAAAGGTATCCAAGCATCCGTACTGGTTGTAAGAGCGTTGTACTTCATCAAAGCTATGCTGCTCAGGAGGAGGTAAATACAGGAAATGAAACACAAGATTTTATTTGACATATTCTTACTGACTATATTGATAGGCTACGCAAAATATTATGGAAGGAAATTACCTGTGTCAGCAGTAGTATAAATCCCTGTCCAATAACCACTAAGACTTTTGATAATGGCCCTGTTAACATAGGGGCAATGAATTTATGTTTGTCACTTAAATACATCAACCAAGTCTATTACACAAGCCCTTAGATTAAAGCTGGCACCTATTCAACACTGATCAGAGAGAAACAATAGGTTTCCAACTACGTGCCTTGAGGCCAGAATGTTTTCACAAGACAGAATTTGCAGGTTCTTTCCATCTTGCACACTTAGAAAAACTGAGAACATTTGGCAGTTGCTTGAGTCCCTGCATAATTCACAAAGTTTCAAGTATTCAGTGACAGGACAAATTATTCAGGCATCTTGCTGCCATGCCCTTCTGTTGCTGTTGCCTCAAATCTTCCCTCAAGGTTTTAGGAGGAGGAGATGCTGGAGAGAAATACTGCCTTTTTGAGAAGAGAAAGCTGTCATTCCCTCTGGCCCAAGACCTGTCCAGAGGAGTGCCACCACCGTGGGAGATGTGCATCCCCCAGACAGCACTCCCCTGAGACTAATTCCTGACGCAGACAGCTCTTAAGTGCAACTACAGTGCTGATCCCGTCACCTGCTGTGCTTGTTTGGGTCCTTGCCTGTAGACCAGGTTGAAGGATGGGTTGAACTGTCACAGTAATACCTCTGTGTGTTTTACTAACTAATTTTCTATAGCTCAGTCTCTGTAGAAATACAGAAATCTCCAGGTTGGCCGTAGGATCCATTAGGCCTGACCTCCCTTGGAAAATCGTTTACTTTGTTGTTAGAAAATTTTCTCACAGGGTAATTGAAGGACAGAGAAAGATGCGTGAGGAACATTGCCCTTGGAACCACAGCCAGGCGAGCCTACCTGTGGGCACGTGCTCCACTGTCCCCAGTCGGACACTGCACACTCACTGGGGCAGTACAAGCTGCACTTCTGAACTTCATCTGGGATTTCAGCCTGATTACACAGGGCGTTGGGTACCGTCTCCCCTCTGTGGTCCTCAGCAGTACTTACACACCTACACAGAAAACAGAAATTTTCATGTGAGGATCATCAGCTTATTACAGTGATGGATATCAGCAGGTCAGCACGACTCCAGTAGGACACTGGATGTAACACAAAGCTATGTGAAATATGGCTGGACAAAACGTGGCATTAATAGCATTAACAAAGCAAGCCGAAACAGCTACAGACGCTTTTGTCTTTTTTGTCTTTGGCTTTTGTTACTCACAGATTTCAATAAATACTTTGAGTAAACATTTCCAGCCTCATACAGGGGCTTTTAACTTTCATTATATGACAGATGAGTGAAGAGAAAATGACAATCAGCAAGAACAAACCTGTGTGTTCCCACTAGTAACATCCTCATTGCTCCCCCATGCCTAGGGAATGAACACTTCCTGATAATGAACACCACTTCAGTGAATGCAGTGCCATTACTTGGGGAAAACATTAGCAAAGCAGAATATCAAGGCTGTGCAGCTCAGGGGGCTGCTATATCTCTACGGCACCTAGGTTTAAGAATTCTAATTTAAACATCAGGCCTTCTTCCTGAAAGAAGTCTCAATCACAACACAAGGCTGCATCTCAGAGATGCTCGTCCTGTAAACCATTACACAGAAACGCATGTTTCTTTTCATTTGAAATCCTTTGGACTCCACAATGTATTCACTTAGCCAGTTATTTCAGCTTTATGTGAGAACATTTGAGCTCTTTTTAATTTACTATCGTGCTTTTGTCTTCACGCACCTGACTTTCCTCGTTTGTATTCCTTCTCCACAGTGGAGGGAATTTTGTTCACTGTTGATTTTGCACGGAGACCACGGTTCAACTACCCAGGAATACTGATTGCACTCAGTGTAGCATGGGACTGCCTCGTACACCTGCCAGGAAAAAGAATCAAAACTATTCATTTGAACTATCTGGGTTAGCATCTCTGCAGAAACACGTCAGCCAAAACCACAAAAGAGTACGCTGAAAAACATCCTGGCTTATGCTCCTTATGCCACAAGTGTTGTCATATCTTTAAGTTCGTTTATTCATTATTGACTTGCCAAGGGTTTTCTAAGTACATAATAAACAGTAGTATGCATGCAGCATCTTAGGACACGGGATAAATAACAGTTATTCTCTAAAGCCAGAGCAGGAATTCCATTACAATTTCATTTGCTCAGACTGCTCTTGCTATAATCTATCATGTCATTCACCAGGACCATATGCGCTGCATCTTTTCATGTTTCAGAAGGTACAAGTTTAAAATCAGCACTCATTTACCTCTCCTTCTAGCATATCCTGGGAAGTCGTTTACTGTAAAAGAACGAAATTTCATGCCTCCTACAAATCTCATCTTTATACACAAACACCATAAATGCTTTTTTCCCTGCAAGTGACTTATCTCTAACGTATCTCCCAATCAAACATGACTGTGCATTCACCTGAACTATGGTATCTACGGAGAAAGAAAAATACAGCCAAATACAGAGAAAAAAAAAAGCCAAAAGATTGATAAACACTTCTAAAAGATGTCAGACGTTCAAGCTGTTAGAAGCAACACACTGAGAAATAGCACTTTAGCAGATTTTTAGGTTTAAACAAATGAGCGTGTCAACAGCTCTGTTATGGTAACGAATAAAAGTTATTTATTTTGAATCCAGTTTGTCCACAGAAGCTGATTTGAAGACACAATGTTCTCTCTTGCTTTGTCCAAACGCACTGTGTGCTGCCCTGAAAAAATACAGCACACCCAAGATTTCTTCTTCCACACGCCGAAATTCCCTCGGCCTTGCTGCTGTGAGCAGTTCAGGTCTCACTGTTAAAATAACTGTAGATCAATCCACCCCACCCCTCAAACAAAGAAATTCAGCCACAGGTGAAATTTATAGCTTCATTTTAAAATAGCAGATTATGACTATTCATGTTGTGGTCACAGCAATAAATAAACCTTACCTGCAGTATTTTAGAGGTAAAGGATGGGGAAATTTAGAAACCAGCTAGAAAACAGAACCGGTGCCCCATCAGCACATTATTTTTTTTTATTTTTTTTTTCCATTTGATAAGAAAAGAGAGAGACCTTGCTAAAGAGTACCCCTTGGGAACAGAAAACATCAGAAACTAATTTGAACTGTGGGTCTGTCTTTGGCGGTCTGTAAAGCAAGATAAGATGAAAAGTGAAAAAAACAAACAAAAAAACACAAAGGAAAAACAGCAAAGAGAGGGACCTAGTAGCCTAGCAGTCAGGGCTGGCAGGAGGTAAGCATGGCATGAAGAGGTGAGCGTAGATGGGAGAGGGAGCGGAGCGCAGGGCGCCACGGCAGTGGCGCTGCTCGGCGAGAGGCGCAGGCTGCCAGGGGGCAGCCAGCCCAGGGGGCAGAAGGGCAGCCATGACCAGGGGCTACGAGGCCACAAGGGTTTTTACAAGTCCAGCTTTCGCTGGGCCTGCACAAAAGGCTGCCAAAGATCACGGTGCTCATCAATCAGTCTGGGTTAATGATTTCCTAATGCCAAAGCAGTGGTATCTGGCCTAACTATACGATATACAGGTATATATATTCATCTATGATATGAAGCGTATATTGAAGCTGAGTTTCAAGTGGCATCCCAAGTGCCACCAACTAGCTGTGCAGCCCTGAGACCTGTGCTCCCAGCCGAGCCCAGAGGCACAGGGGACACGGCCGCACAAACTGAAGAGCCAGCTCGCTCCCCAGCAACACCCAGCAGCTGGATGTAGAGACTCAAGGTATTTATCCGCACCCCTGCTCCACGGGATGGGGAAACAACCACACTCAGCCTGCGCTGTCTGACAAAACCCACTGCTTTCTACAGACATCAGTGGGAGATGTGTAGGGCGCCATCAGAGTTTCCCTTGTTGCGAGGGGAGGCAAAGCGCTGGATGTGCCAAGAGCTGGATGCAGGCACAGGGCACCCGCAGCCCTGGGGACAGACGCCTGCCTGGGCAGTGCCACGGGGGGTGAAGCCTCAGCTGATACCAGTGTGCTATCACGCATTACCATGACAGCGAATGATGAGCTCGGGCTGATGGCAGGGCAGGCTGGGGCAGCCCATGTGCCACCTCCGCTGCTCGGCCTGGGATTTCCCCCTCAGCAGCAGGCACCTCTGCCTCCAGCTCGCCGTCCTGCAGCATCCCCTCTCCCACAGCCCCTGTGCCAACCCCCACAGGGGTGACAGGCTGGCATGGGCCATAGGAGCCGAGCTAGGCAGCGTGTCTGCTCCTGTGCTGGGCAAGACCAAGGGCTGGGCAATCCTGGCTTGGAATCTCAGTGATCTCTCATTTGGTATTAAAATCTTTTAAAAGATTAAAATTAAAATTAAACACGTAGAGCCCTCCCAAGCCCCATAAAGCCATCTGCAGACAGCAGTAGAGCACTAACGCCAGGACTTTACCACTACTGCAGCTTGGTGGTCAATACCTGCAGTATTTCCCATGTGTTACTTTTTTTGCATAAGAAAACCAGCAGAGTTTGGGCAGGGATGGGATGCCACGCAAGACCCCGTGCACCATTACGGAAATACAACTGATGTGATACCTCAAACGCTCTCTTCTGAAAGCAGGCGGGGTTGCAATAATAAAACTGTTAATAGAGCATTTGTACTCTGCTGCCTAGGCACGTCAAGCCTGGCTGACTGCACGTGAAAGCTCATCAGCCTCTGTCCCGTGACACACGCGTTGCCCTGTAGGTGCAGAGCAGGGCACAAACGCACCACTTCGGTGGTACCCGAACAGCCGGCTCCAGCCCTGCAGCTCCTGCTCCATGTGCTCACCCCAGGGAGCCCCACAGCGTGGCAGCCTCTTGCTGCCCCCTTCCGTATGCCCAAAAGACACGAAACACAAAGACAACAACAGTTCCTGGGAAAATAATCCACTTACAGCTCACCCTTGCCAAATGTATGCAAAATTACCGCGACAGTATATTTACAGTGCATTCAGGGCGAGCCATCCAACCAAGGAATGCACTACCACATTGCATCTCCCGAGGGACAAAAACTAAAAATCAATCAGCAGATGGAGAGAGGGGCCCCTGTTTGGGACTGCTCGGGTAGGAGGAAGGACTGGAGGCTGCTGGTGGCTGATACTTAAACAACACATAGTAATGCTAGTCTAGTTATTTTCTTTTTTAATAGCTGACGCTTCCTAATGAAAGGTCCAAATACAACCACCAGAAAATGTTCAGGTGACTTACAGCGTTTTGTAATTTATTAATTTATTTACAGGTCAGGAATAATGCTGACCTTCCAAAGGACATATAGAAGCAAATGCCCAATTGATGTGATTCATTAGAAAAAACTCATAGCTATACTTCAGATAACTTTCCTGATGAATACCTGCAGCTTAAACTAGAACAAGGTTCAACACTTCTGAAAATCACAGCGACTCCATATTTCAGTGAACATCAAGATTTATTGTCCCTCAAGGTAAATATTGACTCTGGTTTTCCCTCAGTCAATATTTTAGCTTTCAAGACAGTAAATCTTGGTGTTCGCCTCAACTTAAGTCAATATCTGCTTATTATATTAGAACAACCAAACTGATCACTGTAGCAGTTGGCTGAGACCCCCGAGGACAACCTCTGTGCTATTCATTTCTAATAAAAATGTTCTAAATTCATTGCTAACATAAGTCCATTTCACAGCACTGCCCTTATACCAAGGTTGCATTAGACTTAATACACTGAAACAGCCTAAACCAAAGAAATAACAACCTACTTTTGAGCTATGGAGACCAACACGAATAACACTAAAGCCATGTATGTGCTAAATATTCTCATGTAGAAAGAGAGATGATTTTCCCTGGTTTGCAATGACACTTAGAGGTAAAAAAAAAAATCAAGCGTAGATATTAAAAACACTCCTAGTGAGACTTGCCAGCAGTTTGCCCACTTCTAATACTTTTTGCACGCCCACTTGTTTATTTCCCACATATCCAGACTTCAAGAGGCAGCAGCAGTGGGATGGCACCGTGCACAAATGGCTCCCTCCTCCACTTACGGTCACGACTTCCCAAAATCTGGACTGCAGCCAGCGCTTCTCCTGCAAGAAGCCTGACACGAATGGACCCAGAGCACAGTGGGAAATACAGCTGCAGAGATGTCCATCCATTGCAATTACCTGCACATCTGACTTCTACGTTGGCTCCATCTACCTCATCCCAATCTCTTTTTTGGTGGATAGCTGCTATTCCACCCATACATTAATTGAATATTTTTGGTAATGCTGTAATATTGCCTTCACGTTCCATTTAATCCAAAACAGATATTTTCTATTAATACATTTATTTTACTTGATTCTTTAAAACTGAATTCAAAATGGAGAACGTACTTTGTTAATTACTTAAGTGCACGTCTGATTTGGCAGGTCTAAGCACACATTTAAGAGCTTTACTTAATTAACTGTATGTCGGAAGGACGAGTACTTGCACATTAACAAACGCTACATCACAGAAATGACCTCATTAAAATTTCAACATTAAATAGTTCTCTTTGAAATAAAATTGATTTTATTTCATGCTAGTTTATATATTGATCACAATCGTTAGAAATATGTTAACTGCTCATCAGTACTACAACTGATTTAACAAGTAGTTTTTAAGCAATTTGGATTTTGCAAAGCAGCTGTTGCAGTGACGAAACTTTTCTTTAGGTATTTGGACTCTGCAAATAGCCACTGAAGTTAAAAGGTTTGGTTTGGGAATGACTTACACCAGAAACGTTTGAACAGATCAGCATGAGAGAAGACTTCAGAAAGGACTGGAATCCCTGAAATTTTATGCCTGTAGCAGATTATATAAATGCACAAATGTTTGTGATATAAGTTCGGCACTTTCCGTTTTCATTTACACACAAACCAAAGGGGTTAGTATTTTTGACCTCCTTTGTGGTAAGGAAAAAAGGAAATCAATTAGAACTGCCATAAGGTTATAAAAAGCCCTCACTGGTGTTGAACCAAGTTTAATGAAAACTAGAACTGGCGAAAACTTTGAAGCTGACAAAAGGGTGGGATCGATTTTATTCTAATGTCTAAGTACAAAATACGTATTGTGAGTCAGGGCAATAAATCCTCATAGGAAGAAAGAAATATCCATTCCCAGGCTCTGCCCTGCAGGCAGTTTGGAAGCCCCTACAGTAAGAGACACCTCAACGTTACTCTAAGTGACTGTCCATGGTGACAGCCTTCAAAAACACTGCCAAAAAGTGATAGATTTTCAGTGAGTAGGAAGGGTAAAAAATAATTATGAATCCTCTGAAGTTTCCACTGCTCTTGATTATCTATTTATAACCCAATCCTCAAAACAGCTCCACTTTAATCCGAATTTACACATGAGAAAGCTGAGGGCGAAGAATTAAGTGATTTATTAGAGGCTGAAGAGGGAGCCCTCAAGGAGCAGGGGACTGTAGCGGGAAATGCCCTATTTCTCGCACTAACTGGATGACATCTCAGCTTAAAATCAGATACTGAACAGTTCAGATAAAGACATTTCAGGATGGAGCCATCGGAAAAAGAAGCAGTGCAAAATTCTGGCTGTGAAATGAGGAAAAAGAAGAGGAAAAATTAGGAAAGCAGCAGAACATTTTTGCAATAAAGACATCCTGATGCTCCACATTCCCTCACCATGGCCTTCAGATGCTTTTGCCGTACCTAGACTTTTGTTGGACTTCTTTAAAAATGCTGGTCTCCTAGTAAATCCCTTATTTTCTTCTAATGGATGATTAAATATGCAAAGACAGACATCACTGTATTTCAAATTCCTAAGTGCAATGAATGGAAAATGTCTTGTTTAAAAAGTTAATTGAAGTGAGCTCTGCTGAACCACAGTCATTACAGCTAATACTTATGGAACTAACATGTTGCTCAGCAAGATTTATTAATTCGTATTTACTCTTACTAAGTGTTTTTATTTTCTGTAAAATTCATGTAGGCTCTAAAAACACCCAGTTGTAATACGGTGAAGCATGAGCGCTCCTTCCTGGAGATTAAAGCAAGAAGTTGGTGTAATTAAATGTGAGAAAATATGGGAGAAGACATTGTGCAAGTGCCTGTCCATTTCAATAAATCCCATTCCTCTGAGTGGCAACAGCGGCAGAAATTTGGAGGCTCCCAGGTGCTGCCAGCCCTAGAAGGAGCAGCTTCCAGCCCCAAGCTGCCTCCCAGCCCCCTGCGATGCCATCTGAGCCCCTCCTCGCCCAGTGCTGGTGGGTCTGAACACACGGCTGCTGGTATTTGTTGGGCAACTTGTTAGGCAGAGAGCAGGAGGATGGACAGACAGCACCAAGGCTCCAGGTTTTCCTGTGCCTGCAGTCCTCAGGCTCTGAGGATCAGAGCACAGCAGGGAGCACGACCGTGCAGGTGCCTCGCAGACACAGGACAGCATGCTTCTACCCAAAATACTCAGGCAAGACAATTTAGTTTCGGAATCACACCAAAAAATTGAGATGTTACAGTGCGGTGGGCATGTGCTAATAACATTACAAATGGGCAGTTCCTGTGGCTTTGCTTTTTATTTTAATTATATTGCTTCAGTATCAAGAAAATACAGAATCTTGACAAGATATTAACTTTAACGTTTTACTACGTTGTCAAACACAGGGTTCTAAACCAAGGCAGAAACTCGTTAGGAAGAGCGGTGCTGCATTTTTTGCTGATTCCAGAAGCTGTGGGTATTGCAGCTTCTGCTGTCTCCCTGTCACAAAGCAAGGCAAGCATGGCAAATTTAAGTAGGTATAAATAAATCAATGTCCTGTGTTTTTTGAAACAGCACATTCTGCTGAAGCCGAAGGATAGTTTCAGGGGTAACAAACGAATGTGGCACATCTCTGGATGAATCTGTAATGCAGTAATAATGTTGGATCCAATTTTAAAGAGAGGAAAAGGGAAAAAAGCTGATTGATGCAGAACAACAGCAAAGCCCCTTTTTACTAAATGAGAACAATCAGATAAGATGAAGACAGATTGCAACACCAACCTGAGCCTTTGTAGATGTCCATGTTAGCAGGGCATGACAAGCAGAAAGGAAAGAAAATTATATATTCATTAGTTGAGCTGCCGTATGATAATATTGAGAAGAATAAAAAAAAAAAAAAAGGCAGAAAATCTGCTTAAAATAAAATTGCTACAATGTAAGGTTGCATTCAATTCTTCGATTTCCCCATCTTTCAGAAAAAAAAAAATAAAAAAATCCCTCAAGTAGAAATCAGGCATTTATTTGTGAGTGAATGAGAAGCATGACTGTGCTGAAGAATGAAGCAGAGTTCATTCAGCTTCACCCAGCAATCCTCTGGATTTCCTCCGAGTGTCTCAAGATCAAAGCCTTAGGAGGAAAAAAAAAAATAATCTATGAAGCTTAACTTGAAATCTGGTAAGCAACCCCACAATTACAGAATATCAATCACAGCAGACATTAAAGGCTTTCAGACATTTAAATCTTAATTGGGTGGCACTGTCTTTCATGAAAGCTGTGGATCTGAAGCCCACGCAGAGGAGCCCAGGAGCCCAGAGCAGGTTGGGATTTGGGGAAATGGGAGCGATGCGCCCGTGGTCCTGAGCCACCCGGCCAGCTCCGCGCTGCGTCTGCACTACCACCGCAAACAGCCCTCCTGCAGGTCAGCCCCTGCCCCCGAGGGGCACGAGCGAGTGATTACTAGATCGAAAAGCCGAGTCATCTGTCACGAGAAATGAAATAAATGCCAGTCCTAAACACAAACAGTCCCAAAGAAGCACTTTCTTCGTAGGCATTCGTACAATAGGCAATTTAAAGAAAAGACCATCAGAGCTTACTGCTAAGTTAAAAATGATGCCTCAGAGACAGAGTTTCAGCCCCAGACTTTCTTTTACAAGAGATTTTAAATCATTTCAAGGTCTAAAAACTTCAAATTGGTATTTTATCAGTTTATTTTCATGCTTAAGCAAGACTGAATTAGCATTGCGGAGCAGTCACTTGTCCTTACACCGGACTGACACAAGTTTTCCACAGGAGATTTAAAACCGCTTAGCTGAAAAGAACAAAGTGATTGATAGCACTACAGGCAAGAGGCAGAAGAGATGGGGAAGCGTCAGACGGTTGAAAGCTAGATGTTTTCTGAAACACTTCCATGCGACCACACCACAGGCATGAAGCGGAGCTGACCGCAGACCGCTCCCGGGGCATCCCGCACGCACAGCCGCATGCGGCCCGGCCTCAGGGTCCTGCACGTGCAGGAGCAGGAATGCAAAGCAGCTCGTAACCCTACTGCTTCATTAGGATCCGACTGTCATTCTCTCCCCAGTCCACTCAGCAGCAGGTCTGATTGCTCCTCATCAGCACCGAGACAGAGACAGAAAGTGATGCTCGGAGGGAGGGCAGGAGGGATGCCGGTCGATGCCTGATGGATCCCAGGGCTTCAGATCACTCACAGCCTGATTAGTAACGGGGGCTGGAAATTTCCCCTCAGAAGAGCAAGTTACTCCAGGAGCCAGAATACGTGACAGCCTGTTGCATAGCATATTTATGGTAGCTGTCTCGCTGCCAAGACAGGCAGATGTTAGTACCGTGTTTAGACGCAGCATTAACTTGAGCAATTTGCTGTGTGTAATTACAGGTGGTACAGCCCTCCTGGCACTGCTGCTGAGAGGCCACCCCCGTGACAAGCTCCTGAACTCAGGGTTCTGCAGAGATTCGAAGGCAGCTACAGTCACAACACCGCAGACTTAGAAACCCTGAAATTGTTATGATCTGACAGGGTTTGAGGGGTTTTTTCTTGGTTTGAAGGATTTTTTATTTTCTATTTTTTTTGATGTTTCTTATAGGCAGACTCAGACAGAGAAGACTTAGGCACAGAAGAGCCCAGTTTTATTTACAAAATGCACGCATGCTACAATAGCAATGTGCTGCAGAGAGAAACCACGCATCCACCTGAGTCTGCTCTCCAGTGAGCACATTCATAATTAATAAACTAAAGGTTCCCTTGAGCCAAAAGTTAAATTCTACCCAACCTTCTTCAGACACCAGAGTGCACGCACGCTGTCCCCAGAGCCAAAAGACGTCAGCAAAGTGCTTGCTAGCCACTGCCTTGCAGGGTAATGAGTGCCCCTCCAGTTCTTGGCAACTTTCTGCAGGATTTCCATCCCTTTCTTTCAGATCAGGGAATATACACATTTTCAGATTCTGACATTTCTGTCATTGGCCTTTATTTTGAGGCCAAATCCACGGGAAAAAATGGAAAGTCTTCTGCTGAATTCCACTGTTCCACAGGTCATGCTGTGGCATGCAAGGAACATGTGGACATTTATAGGTACCCCAGTACCACATTTAGAAAGAATATATATATATAATTTTTTATATATTGATATATTTATATATCATTTTTTGATGGAGTACCTACTTATTTAGCATGTACATCAGTGATGCCTATATATAGGGATAGTTAATGAGAAACTATGTTAAAGCAGACAAACAAACAAAAACCAAACAGACATTTTTGGAATAAATCTGACCAGGAACAATGGCGAACTCCAAATCCATATACACCCATGCTGCGCAAACATTAGCATCTAGCACTTATTTATTTCCTTCTGCCTTGTTTTTAAGGACCTTAGTAGTGTCTGAATATTGGTACTTTTCCAGAAAAAAAAAAGAACTCCCAATTTGCTCACACGCTGGGGGTAATGCACCGGGTAAGAATCACCAGCAGCGCCCCCAGTCCTGCTCTGCAGCACCACGGCGTGTCAGGGCACAAGCAATGCTGCAGCTCCCCCACCTCTGCCGCTTCCCACAGCACTACCTTCGTGCATTCATGACTCTGGAAATAATGGAGTGAAAAAGGCTGTTCCCCAAAACAGCAAGGAAAAGGAGAAAGTTGAAGGTAACTGGTCAAGACTATGCAACACAGCTGTGCTTCGCGGTGCGTCGTACATACAAACCACTCTACCTAAAACCTTTTAGAGAATTAAATAATGCATCAGAACAAATACTATGTGGCATAAGTTAGAGGAAACAGTAGTTTCAAGACTATGTAAAGGGTCTAAAGGAAAATATTCACTCAGCCCTTCGCAGAGGGTGAGAGAAACTGAAGTTGAATGGCAGATCTGAAAGGAACTGAAGAGTCAAGAAAGGGGAAACGCTGTTACTTGTCGCAGGAACTACACAGAAAAAGTCCAGCCCTAAAAACAGTCAATTTACAACAGAGGGAATGTGAGGAAATGAAAGATCACCCAACAGGTGAAGGGTAGGAAAGGCAAGACACTTTTTATGATGGGCATTGGCTCAGAAACTTTGGCCAGCAAGGATCAGTGGGGTTATTTAGGAATGATGGGGACATGATTGCACAGGATTCTTCAGAAGATGCAATGAGAGAAAGCTGGAGGAGGAAAGCGGGAAAATCAACGAATTGCATAGCAGCCAGCCAAACTTTTACTCTTGGAAACATATTTTCATACAGACATATTATATATAACCAGCAGAAAATAACTAGGAGACAAGCAGCAGGCAGCATGCGTTTGTGAAGAAGAAACTGTGCGAAATCATTCTGATGTTCTTCTGCAGCAGGGTAACAGATGCTGGGGATAGGGATGAAATGGCAGATATTATGGTGACTTTAGTGAGTCTTTTGACACTATCTCCTAGGCTAAGGAAATATGGTCTGGATGAATCTAATACTCGGTAAGTGCAAAATACATTGGAAAATCATTCTCAGAATAGTTAGTAGTGGAAAACAGGCAAGAAATCTCATGCATGGCTCTGCAGAGCTTTATGTTCTGTATCCAGTCGTACTTCATGTTTTCATTAATTTGGGGCTGATGGACTGAAAACGATTCCTACTTATTCTGCAGATGCTGCTGAGGTGAGAGGAACAGCAAGGCAATGCAGAGAAGAAGAGAATTCAAAATGGGCTTTGCCAGTTGGAGAAATGTACTGAAAGATCAGGCTGACAGAGAGCTACAGAACTGAGCTTATGCCGGACTGAGTACTCAACAGCAGAAACACGGGATGGGAGAAAAAAAAAACTGCCTCTGCAAGAGATCCAGACCTTGTAAAGCCCCATAAAGAGAATGTGGTTCACTATCATTGCAAAAGTAAATAAATAAACAAATAAATAAAATAAATAAAAAGTAGAGTTTGTAAAACCCTGAAGTTCCACTTCAGCTATTGCATGGACTCAGCTCGTGAACTATGTCCAGAACTATGTCTATGTGTGCACCCAACTTGAACAAAAATGTGAAGGATTTGAAACAACTGATAGCCAGCAGATGACAGCAAGACTAATAAGACCAGAATCATTGCCGCCATGAGCTGTGGAATTCCCAGTGTTGCTTATAGGTAAGTAGTTAAAACACCAGTGTAATTTGGGACCACCTATTGTCTAGTGCCAGCGAAGCGTGGTATCAGTGTCAGATAAAACAGCAATGCCGTGTCACACAAAGAAATGACTCTTCTGTATCACACCAGATGCAGAGTAGCAGAATGACACCTGAGATAGCTTTAAAGAGATCCAGCAGCTTAAAACCGCCTATCGATGGATTCTCTGCTGGATAATTCACTGTTGCCTTGAATAAATCACAGATGGCCAGACTGCATTTTGGAAAACAGGGACTCTTATACCTCATGTAAAAATAGAGCAATGGAATTACCATTATATTAAATATTTAACAGCACTGTTATAACACTGCCTACAGTTCTAGATCCTCGTTGTAAAAGCAACACTGATAACAACAAAGTAGTTAAAGAAAACCCAGAAAAATAATTCAAGGTCTGAAAAACTCACATTGCAGTAACAAACGAAAGAAACCTACTTTTTTGGTTCAGGTGAGAGGTAGTGAAAAGGAGCCTTGGTCACTTTTGGGAATATACAGAGGGGATTTCTTTTAGAAAAGGATTTTTAAAGCTAGTAGATAAAGATAAATGTCCCCAAGGCTGAAAGCTGCAGTTAGACAAATTCATATTCAAGTTATGAAAAAGAGGACCTTTTTAAGCATGAAGGAAATTAATTACTGAATCGGATTATCCAAGGAAAACTCTCCTTGAACTGAAGTGTGAGACAAGGTGGGGTGCCTTTCCACAAACCTGCTCCAACTCAGCAGGTAAGCAAGAGTCTGACTACAAAGTCAGTAGCTTGTGCTATACAAGAGGTCAGAACAGCCCATCACCATCATGGCCTACTTCTAGCCTTAGTATCTCTGAATGAAGAACTCCATAGAAAACTTCTAAATCACGTATTAATCATTGAGTGCCACGTTTATTAACCCATACTACGTACTTACAATATAAACTGAACATTGAAGTTGAAGGGAGGATTGATGCCTGTGTGAATTTTACACGCCTTTTGAGAGGTTGTCAAAAAAAATTGTTCTACATTACAGATCAGAAGCTCACTGGAGTTCAGATAGTCCACGTATCATCCCGTAAGCACTGATCCCACAAAGACAACAATACTTTCCTTAACTGCATTGGCTCTAACTACTAAATTGTAACCAAGACAGAAGCTGGAATCAAACAAAGAGAATAAACTTTTTAACTAGGTCATGACAGTGCCAGTAGCATGCAGGATGGAGAAGGAAAACAGAAAAGCAATTATTAAAGTAAAGCAAACACTCTCTTGGCTGCATAGTTCACGAGTAAGTTCTGCCATTTCTCACCTGTAACTCTGGAGGGGATAAAGTAGATGGCATCCTTGGACATGCAAGTGGAGCTTCTGGCCCAGGGTAGGGGCTTCTAGGTCCTTGCTTTGCCCCAGGCTGAGCCAACTGCTCCTGCTGGAGCACCACCACCACCACCACCACCACCACCCTCCTTTCACAAGGCATCCCTGCCCCTCCTGCACTGGCACGTGTGTGGGTACCCGTCTGTATGCGTGGAAGTCACTAAGGATAAGCACGAGTTAACTGATAGGAAAATAAGGGAGAGGAAAACAAAGAACAACTGTAACTGCATGTGGGAAAAGAAGGGCGAGCAATCACTGTACAGAAACGCAAGTCAGAGAAAGCCAGGAAAAAAGGAGAAATGCGGTAACGAGGAACTGTGGCAGTGACACGGAAAGGGGTGAAGGCAACTCAAAGACTGACAAAGAGAAATGCTTGTGAAAAAGGCTCGCTGTGTTTCACAAACACTTGACAAAGCACAACACAAAGCAAATATGGATGAGGCAGGACAGAGGCACGCCGCGAGGCAACGCCGGGGTTACTTCGCCATAGAAAACCGGCGGAGCCCCACTGGGCTCCACACTTCAGCTGCTTCTTTGTGCTCTGGTAAGTCCTGTAACAGCTTCTGGTTGCATCAGATACATGAAACACATCAGAATCGTTTGAATATAAGCAATATTAAAAAGGCTAACGTTTTTACCCCTATCAACTGTTAGTCTAATATTGACATTAGCGTCATCTTTTGCTCTACCTGTGAACAACGGGCAACTCTCCCACGGTTACATTAAGCTTATTTTGCAAAGTCATTTTTGGAAATCCTGCCGCGCAGGCGTTGAGGCCAGGCTCCCTCAGATTTATCTGCCAGCCTCTCCTGCTACACAGCATCATGCTGACGAAGGGCCGGGCACAAACGTTTCTGTGGCTGCTCTTGGCCTGCCCGAGCCGCCAGACTGCCTGCGCACAAACCTCCCCTCCTCCCAGCACATCCCGAGTCGGGAAACAATCCACATCTCATTGCCTTTTCATTTAGGCTGATAAATAACTTAGGGATGAACACTAGACAGCAAGGGAAGTAACTGCTCACTCAAAGTTACATTTAAAAATACTTACGCGTGGCATTAAATTCCTCTCGGTGTTTATCATACAGACACCAGACAGTTTGCAAATGACATTTTTAATGGCCACATGTTGACAGGGCTAGGCTGCGAAGGACAGACACACTCCACATTTTTTCAGATGGGTATAGAGAAATACACCCTGGGTATAGATCACTGAAAAAGCCACTGCATTTGGCATAAAAAATAGTTTTTTAAAAAAATTGTTTCAGATGGTGTAACAGAATAATCAAGCTACCTTCTGTTACTTTCTATTCTATCAACAAAAATTATCAGAGAGGAAAAGTGCCAAACAAATTCCCTCCTGAGCACCATGGAGATGAAGAAAACCAATCAACTGAGTAACTGATATTTGTGCTTGTGTGTATCTAGACATGGAAACATTTTTCTTAATAAAACCAAAAGACATTACAATTTGAAGGCAAATACAAGCCCGAGGTGATGTGTTTTCCCTGTTAAATACTGTGAATAATGCTGCTCAAGGACAGCAGCTGACTTTCTAGCTCAGGCAAACACCGAGCACTGGTGAAGCCAAACCAACCCAGAGGCACTGCAGTGATGGCAGGGGCTGAGCCAGACCTCTGCTGACCGCTCCTACGGGAGCCTGAGCACAGCAGCCAGGCAAGCACGGGACTGCAGCACCGTGTTTTGGCAAAGAAACCTCCTTACACCTGGAAAAGATGCTTTCATGCTTGCAAAAAATTACAGTTTTAGGTTTTTTGCACTCCCAACAGCAGCAAGACAGGTCACCGGTGGGAGGACTGGGGCAGAGAAAATTTCAATACCGATTATTTTAACGGCTGTGTTTTTAAGACCTCCTGACAATGAGGTCAGATGCCACAGTGGGTAAAATAACCTTCTCCTTGGGGAAGAATTACGGGAGGCTTAAAGAAAATGAGGTTAGGTACTGAGGGAAGACCCTAGTGGTCTCCAGCAAAGGTGTGTGCACTGGGAGCTCTAAAATAGGGAAAACAAACCAGGATACAATAAGATAAGCTTATCTTTGCTGTGCGCAGTAATACAAGCAGCCAGACTTCCCTATAGCACATCTACTTATAACTGACATTTTTAACAATTCTAATGATAAGAATGCATGGTTTTGTTGGGAATTAGCCTCCTCAGGCTGAATGCTTAGTTTATCTTTCTTGTTTTTTCCCAAAGCAATTTGATACTAAGCTTTCAGACTTTACTCTGCAGCGTTGTCTCTTTTGGACTGCTTCCTTTCCAAAGCCCCGTTTACATCTGCTCTGGGTGCAGCTGTCTCCGCAGCGAGCACTCGGGGCCAACAAAGGCAGCCGGGGCAAGCGCTGGGCAGCTGGGGTGGGCTCGGTGGGCTCAGCCGGGGAAGGCAGCACAGCCATATGCTCACACCTCACCACCACCGGGAGGGCTTCTCCAATACTACCTGATTTCACCTCCACAGATGACATGGCACTACACCACCACCAGATCAACTTGTCCAGCGCTAGTCGGGGCCTCCCCGCACGCAGGATGCCGCACCGCAGAGCACCGAGGCAGCAGCAGCAGGTAGGAGCAGACACATCTTCAGGCAGACCACGTTCTCCATCAGGCTGGGATGGCAGCAAAGACACGAGCGCTCATCTGACACGGCAGAAATAATGGGGCCATTCCCACACGCGCTTTATACCGCGCACGCAGCCATCCTTCTTCTCCATAGCCCCGCTCCATCAGCGGAATTACACGCAGAGGTGATCCACACCTGGCCTCTGAGAGGACCTAACAAACTCGAGACACTCCTAAAGGAAGAATTAGTTTGCGCCCATTCCAATCGCTCTTTCAGTCTGAAAAGGGCATTGTTGTACAGGTTGATTAGCTACGGAGATTTTTCCTTTCAGTCAGCCTGCATCTCCACTCTGTTAATTCCACCCCATTACCCCTAGCTGCACCCCTGGGTCCCATGCTGTATAACCGCTGTCCTTCTTTGATATTTACTCCCTCTCCGTATTCACGAACTGTCATGAACCTGCAGACACCACTTAGCCCCAGCAGCCTTTCCACGCCAGTACTTACCTCCATCCTCTCCCCATCGGGGGCCCAGAGCAGCTGGATGAGGTGGTTGGCATTAAATACAGCATGAATTCACACCAAAAGCAGCCCAGGTAGCACAGATAAGCTGTATAACCTCACTGTACTCAAGCCCTCGGAATCTCTAACATAAGGACATGCAAGTTTATCCGGACTTTGATGGAAAATGGGCACACATCATTCCAAACATCACGTTGCTTGCTCTCCCTTGGCTTCTTGGCCCATTCACAGTGCTCCTCCCATGCATTAAAGGGAAGGCAAGCTCTCTGTGTTTATTGCACAAATCAGTTTTATATCAACAAATTTAATTTGCTTATGCTTAACTCTGCTGCCTTAGCAAAGAACCATTGAACTGAGTCTTTTGGGATTCAGTTCACTACTTTCCCTTAGCCGGGATGCACTGGCTCCTAGGACATTCCCCACTGCTTTCATCTCACTACAGCTCCTCAGAGCTGAGACAACAGAGACAAAGCTGGCAATATGAAATGTCTACGTTTTCCCAACAAATGGGAACGGTGTATCTCCATGTTGTATAACTGTTTTTTATTCTTCTCAGAGATAAATATAAGAAGATTAGACTGGGCAGCTTCTCTCAGGTTCCTGCAGATTATCACCTGCAACATAACTGCCACCTTGTACGTGTCCCTTATCTCCCTCCAACACTTCCCATCTTTGAGTGTTTCTGATTGTATGATACAGCCTGAAAAATAGCCCAGGTCTCCCTATTTATTTTGCTCTTTCTCAAAACTGCACTCATGTTTTTCATTCATTCCTTCTTCAACACACCATTTGGCACAATTATGTGAAACATTTAGCGCAATCGGTGTTGATGTATATGGTCTGGTTTTCCCGAACCGCTTTGTCCATCAGCCGGATCCTCTGCCACAGGGGTTCATGGTGGGGATTTCAGAAACCTGGAGGCAGGAGAACTGACAAAGTTTCCTGGAAGTCAGAATAAACACAGGGACAAACTTCTATTGCCTGAATGAGCTCTCCTTTTGGCTGCAGTACAGTTCAAGGTGGAGACATAATTATTTAACGTATACATTAAGAACAATGGGAGGCTAAAATGCAAGTGCCCCAAACCACCTCAGAAACTTTTATCACACTTTCAGATGGGACTAAGCAGGGGGAATCTAAGTGCTACAGGACTTCACCCTACAGGCATGTCTATGTTCACAACTCCTTCAACCTTTCTGGACTCTCATATTCTTGTCCACATCAGGAAGGTCAGCGGTTTGCTTGGTATTTTATTCATGTTAAACCTTTATTCAAAGCATACAGCCTTGGAGGTGTAGGGCATGGAAGTTCTTGCAAGAGCAGTATGTCAGCAAGATGGGCAGTTCTGCGGGAGGTAATTTCTGAGAGTACATCCAGTAATGTGGGGCAGGGAAATTATGGCTGTCTCAGGACAATGAAAGCCAGTGCTGCAGCCTGCAGAGATGCAAGTTACTGGCATGGGGGAGCGTAGCGGTCCGGCATCGATTCACATCCACAGGAAAGGACTGGGAGAGCTCAATTGCCAATTCAGCCCAGGATCTCTGGGGATCAAGGGTCTTCCTGAATTATTTACTTGGTTTGACAGGTGATCTTTGGTCTTAAGATTATCTGATTCTACTCAGCAACCTCCCATGATATATATATTTTTCTTTTTCATCTTTACCCCACTTTCTCATTGAAACTTAATTTTCTCTCTTCTGTTTTGTTCCAACAGCCATGCACTGAATCTCAGATGGCTGTCCTTTCCTAGAGGAATATATAGCTGTCCATTTTCCCAATAGCAGTATCTAATAAATGCACAGCTTAGAATCACAAACAGTAGAGATAAAGCATTCTTGAACAATGTCGATATAACTTTCCAAGTAGTTCAATACGGTATTAGTTTCAGTATAAT